>NC_042982.1:34155639-34265639 GCF_901001165.1 Salmo trutta
GAGAGTGAGAGCGAGAGCGAGAGAGAGAGAGAGAGAGAGAGAGAGAGAGAGAATTGAGACTGCATGAAACCAAATCCTCATGCAGAATTCTGCAAAAATATCCTCTGTGTACAACGTAGAACACCAAATAATGCATGCAGAGCAGAATTAGACCGATACCAGCTAGTTATCAAAATCCAGAAAAGAGACGTTAAATTCTACAACCACCTAAAAGGAAGCGATTCCCAAACATTCGATAACAAAGCCATCACCTACAGAGAGATGAACCTGGAGAAGAGTCTCCTAAGCAAGCTGGTCCTGGGGTTCTGTTCACAAACACAAACAGACCCCACAGAGCCTCAGGACAGCAACACAATTAGACCCAACCAAATCATGAGAAAACAAAAAGATAATTACTTGACACATTCGAAAGAACTAACAAAAAAGCAGAGCAACCTTGAATGCTATTTGTCCCTAAACAGAGAGTACACAGTGGCAGAATACCTGACCACTCTGACTGACCCAAAATTAAGGAAAGCTTTGACTATGTACAGACTCAGTGAGCATAGCCTTGCTATTGAGAAAGGCCGCCGTAGGCAGACCTGGCTCTCAAGAGAAGACAGGCTATGTGCACACTGCCCACAAAATGAGGTGGAAACTGAGCTGCACTTCCTAACCTCCTGCCCAATGTATGACCACATTAGATACACATATTTCCCTCAGATTACACAGACCCACAAAGAATTTGAAAACAAACCCGATTTTGATAAACTCCAATATCTACTGGGTGAAATACCACAGTGTACCATCACTGCAGCAAGATGTGTGACCTGTTGCCACAAGAAAAGGTAAACCAGTGAAGAACAAACACCATTGTAAATACAACCCATATTTATGCTTATTTATTTTCCCTTTTGTACTTTAACCATTTGTACATCGTTACAACACTGTATATATACATAATATGACATTTGTAATGTCTTTATTCTTTTGGAACTTCTGTGAGTGTAATGTTTACTGTTCATTTGTAATGTTCATTTCACTTTTGTATATTATCTACTCCACTTGCTTTGGTAATGTTAACATATGTTTCCCATGCCAATAAAGCCCCTTGAATTGAATTGAATTGAGAGACAGAGGGACAGAGGGACAGAGAGAGAGAGAGAGAGAGAGAGAGAGAGAGAGAGAGAGATGGCTCTAGATGTTCCACCACTGCAGGCTATGTCAGCTATCTCATCCAAAGAGCACATTAACTTCTCTAGGGTAGGGGGCAGTATTTTGACGTCCGGATGAAAGGCGTGCCCAAACTAAACTGCCTGCTACTCAGGCTCAGAAGGTAGGATATGCATATTATTAGTAGATTTGGATAGAAAACACTCTGAAGTTTCTAAAACTGTTTAAATGATGTCTGTGAGTATAACAGAACTCATATGGCAGGCAAAAACCTGAGAAGAATCCAACCAGGAAGTGGGAAATATGAGGGTTGTAGTTTTTTCAATTGATTGCCTATTGCCTATAGGCAATCAATTAAGTTCATTTTGCACTTCCCATTTTGCACTTCCTAAGGCTTCCACTAGATGTCAACAGTCTTTAGAACATTGTTTCAGGCTTCTACAGTGAACAGAGAGCGAACAAGAGTCAGATGACTGAGAGAATGACATGACTTCAGTGGCGCATGTTCACGTGAGAGGTAGCTGTGTTCCATTACATTTTTTAAGACATTGGAATCGTCCAGTTGGAATATTATTGAAGATTTATGTTAAAAAGGCCCTAAAGATTGATGCTATACATCGTTTGACATGTTTCTACGAACGTAAATATAACTTTTTTTTACTTTTCGTCGTGAAACTTTCGGTGCGCTTCCATACATTTGGAGTAGCTTACTGAAAACGCTAACAAAAAGGAGGTATTTGGACATAAATTATGGACTTTTTCGAACAAAACAACATTTATTGTGGACCTGGGATTCCTGGGAGTGCATTCTGATGAAGATCATCAAAAGTAAGTGAATATTTCTAATGCTATTTATGATTTTAGATGACTCCAAAATGGCGGGTATCTGTGTTGCCTGATGTTGTTTTCTGAGCGCTGTACTCAGATTATTGCAAAGTGTGCTTTCCCCGTGAAGCTTTTTTGAAATCTGTCACAGCGGTTGCATTAAGGAGATATTTATCTATAATTCTTTGAATAACAGTTTAATATTTTATCAACATTTATGATGAGTATTTCTATGAATTCATGTGCTCATTCACCAGAAGTTTTTGGAGGAAAAACATTTCTGAACATTACTGGCCAATGTAAAAGGGGGTTTTTGGATATAAATATGAACTTTATCGAGCAAAACATACATGTATTGTGTAACATGAAGTCCTATGAGTGCCATCGGATGAAGATCATCTAAGGTAAGTGCTTAATAATTTTAGCTGTATTTCTGGTTTATGTGACGCCTCTCCTTGCTTGGAAAATGGCTGTGTGGTTTTTCTTGTCTCGGCGCTGTCCTAACATAATCTAATGTTATGCTTTCTCCGTAAAGCCTTTTTGAAATCAGACAATGTGGTTGGATTAAGGAGAAGTGTATCTTTAAAATGAGATATAATAGTTGTATGTTTGAGAAATTTGAATTATGAGATTTTTGTTGTTTTGAATTTGGCGCCCTGCTATTTCACTGACTGTTGAATAGTGTGTCCCGCAGGTGGGACGGTCACGTCCCACATACCCCAGAGAGGTTTTAAGACCAGTCTCTGTCCTGTAATCACACACTGGTCTATAATGGGAATCCAGCCTCTATTACTCTAGACAGTTAGACTTTTCCTCCATTCCTTCCTCTATTCATTAGCTAGTGTAGATGGCTGGGGTTTATAGCCATATCTGTCTGGTGTTGAAGCATCACGCATGCAGGTCTATAATGCCAAAGGCTAGAGATGGTGCAATCATCCGTTGATGAGATAGGGCCTGATGATGACAGTGGATGAGAGAGGGTCTGCTGATGACAACGAATGAGAGAGGGCCTGCTAAAGACAGCGGATGAGAGAGGGCCTGCTAAAGACAGCGGATGAGAGAGGGTCTGCTAAAGACAGCGGATGACAGAGGGCCTGCTGATGACAGCGGATGAGAGAGGGCCTGCTGATGACAGCGGATGAGAGAGGGCCTGCTGATGACAGAGGATGACAGAGGGCCTGCTGATAACAGCGGATGACAGAGGGCCTGCTGATGACATTCAGGTTTAACTCATGTCATATGAACCTTATTGGAATGAAACAAAAATGCTTGCAATTAACTTCTATTCATACTATGCTTCTATGCAATACATTTGAGTGTGGATCTGGTAGAATCCCAGCATCTTGCACTCGAATACAATCCCAACCATCCCTATAATCAAAGGAACTAAACGGCAGAAACATATTCTCATTGTCTGATTACTTTCAGGTCAGGGGAGGGTCAGAGTGATTTCATGACATTTCAAACCCTGGAGCCATTAAAGGGAGGAGACCTCTGTAAAACAGGGCTATTAGCACCACCACAGCCTCAAAGACACACCCCTCAACTGCTCTTTTCCCCAGCCACAATCACAGAGCCAATACTGGGGTCTCACAAAGATCAGTGGGAACACACACACACTGCAATGTGAAACTGGTGTGTGAGTGAGCCACACAGAGTGAACCAGACCATGAATCCCATGGGTAATGAATGTGTATGGTGGGACTGAGGATGCTGTAAAACCCAATTAGATTTGATCAGTTTACTAACTAGCTCAGTGAGATGAACAGATAGATAGATAGATAGATAGATAGATAGATAGATAGATAGATAGATAGATAGATAGATAGATAGATAGATGATAGATAGATAGATAGATAGATAGATAGATAGATAGATAACCCCTACTACCTCAGTGCTACAGACCTAGAGACTGTCTGTCTGTCAGCCTGCCCCCTGCTGGGGAGCAAAGTGAGGTGCAGGGGGACACCTGGGGGAATAGGGGAACAGCCCAGCTCCCCCAATCACTCAGTGTTAACATATTCACCACAGGGAGCTAAATATAAACAGATGAGCGTGAAATGACTCAGCAACCAAAACCTAATCCATCACAATACATCTACAAACAGATGCACATCCTTATATTCACCATATCGTCCAAATCATATATATGCTGGTATGATTTAGTATGTATAGTGGTATGCTGGGATGTGTAGACATGCATCTTAAAAATAAAATAGAATCACACCGTGCAATAACAACATCTTGCTCCAAACAGCACATTACTGAACTGAGATTATTGCTCCAAACAGCACATTACTGATCTGAGATTATTGCTCCAAACAGCACATTACTGAACTGAGATTATTGTTCCAAACAGCACATTACTGATCTGAGATTATTGCTCCAAACAGCACATTACTGAACTAAGATTATTGCTCCAAACAGCACATTACTGAACTGAGATTATTGCTCCAAACAGCACATCACTGAACTGAGATTATTGCTCCAAACAGCACATTACTGAACTGAGATTATTGCTCCAAACAGCACATTACTGAACTGAGATTATTGCTCCAAACAGCACATTACTGAACTGAGATTATTGCTCCAAAGAGCACATTACTGAACTGAGATTATTGCTCCAAACAACACATTACTGGACAGAGATTATTGCTCCAAACAGCACAGTATTGAAGTGAGTTTATTGCTCCAAACAGCACATTATTGAACTGAGATTATTACTCCAAACAGCACATTATTGAACTGAGATTATTGCTCCAAACCGCACATTATTGAACTGAGATTTTTGCTGTTTCTTTCTCAGCCATATCCCTCCTCATCAAATATATGCACCTGGGAGCTGGGACTGATGTTGTCAAGATGACTAAGATACCATCCTTATCCCTGTCTTCAAACACCTCCATCTCTCCCAGCCACATGAAAGAGAGGAACAAAGTGGTGGCAATCGCTCCTGCGTTCCTTCTGCATAGCACGGTGCTCTGCTCCACCGCCACAGCAGCCAACCGTCAAAAGATTTTCTCCCCTGCCTGAGACTAGGCTGTTTGAACAGATCACTGTCACCATTCTGAGGCTGTCTGCTTTATACTCTATAAACCCAGAATAGGGAAATACCACCATATAGTATGGTGCCATAAATGAAAATAAACAAAGAGAGATGGAGGGAAAAAGGGCGAGAGAGAGAGAGAGAGAGAGAGAGAGAGAGAGAGAGAGAGAGAGAGAGAGTGGGAGAGAGGGAGAGGCAGCCATTGATTTAGACAATTATTTGACCAGTATAGACTAACCAATCAAATACATTTGCATTTGCATTATTGAATATTGAATCTAATTTCAGCGACTTCTCTGTCAAACAATACTGACTCCAGAGAGGGAAAAGTCCATTCCAGGAGTCAGTATTTGTAGAGCAATTTAGTCAACGAGCGACAGGGAAGATGCATTCTCTGTGTGATCTGTCTGCTTTTCAGAATCAGCCTGAAGCTTTGCATAACTACATCCATGAAATAGAGAGGTGAAGATCTGCTTTCCATCCTCCATATGTGACTAGAGAACAGGCATAACAAGCCAGCAGAAACCCATCCTCCATATGTGACTAGAGAACAGGCATAACAAGCCAGCAGAAACCCATCCTCCATATGTGACTAGAGAACAGGCATAACAAGCCACCAGAAACCCATCCTCCATATGTGACTAGAGAACAGGCATAACAAGCCACCAGAAACCCATCCTCCATATGTGACTAGAGAACAGGCATAACAAGCCACCAGAAACCCATCCTCCATATGTGACTAGAGAACAGGCATAACAAGCCACCAGAAACCCATCCTCCATATGTGACTAGAGAACAGGCATAACAAGCCACCAGAAACCCATCTTCAAGAAGATATCTTTAAATGTGGAGATTGTCTCCACCGATGCATGTCTGTTTTATATAGGGCCTGCGTGCGTCCCTCTCTGCATGGGGTCCTCTGGTCGGACACCTTTCTTCTGCAGCGTATACACAAAGAATATAACGACCCTCAGAATCATTATAGAAAGTCCACCACTTTGATAGGTGCCCTCCATTACATTAATAAAGCAATGGAGCACATCTAGTCAAGGTTAAAAGCAGGGTATCATTACTGGCTCTGGGTTTGAGGAAAACACTGGCAGAACAGAGTCTTTCTGCTGTTCTTCAGCCTTTAGGAGGCACTGACCCAGAAACACACAGCTGGGCAGGCCAGACCCCCCAGACCGCTGCTGAATATACATGAAGGAGGGAGGGAGGGAGGGAGGGAGGGAGGGAGGGAGGGAGGGAGGGAAAAAAAGGGGGATGGGGAAAGAGAGGAAGAGGGGGGAGATAGCAGCTAGGTCACCTGTTATACAAGTCAGTATTCAACGTCCATCCATGTCTGAGGATGTTGGGAGATGTGGAAACCGACCACTATGGGGCAAGAATGAGCGCTGTAGAGGTGGAGAATCACTGGAGGTAGAGGTGGAGAATCACTGGAGGTAGAGGTGGAGAATCACTGGTTAGACGGGGGATAGAGGGAGGGAGAGGTGGAATATCACTGGTTAGCAGGGGGGATAGAGGGAGGAAAAGGTGGGAGCATCCCTGATTAGAGGGGGATAGAGGGAGGGAGATATAGGTGGAGTATCACTGGTTAGAGGGGAGATAGAGGGAGGGAGATATAGGTGGAGTATCACTGGTTAGAGGGGAGATAGAGGGAGGGAGATATAGGTGGAGTATCACTGGTTAAAGGGGGATAGAGGGAGGGAGATATAGGTGGAGTATCACTGGTTAAAGGGGGGATAGAGGGAGGGAGATATAGGTGGAGTATCACTGGTTAAAGGGGAGATAGAGGGAGGGAGATATAGGTGGAGCATCCCTGGTTAGTTTGGAATTCACCCCAGGAACCACCATCAGAGCCCATATCACCCACGTAATTATTGTGTGTTTTACATCAACATCGCCCGGTACAGGTGTGGAGCGTGTGGGATAAACACTTGCACATGTGTGTGTGATTGAAGTCGATCAAAATGATGTAGAAACAATATACCCCCCTCCCCACTTAAAAGCTGCCTTTTAGAATTCATGTGGCAATTAGCATAATCAGTTCATGGATGATAACACTTTGTAAATGTGTCAGCTATTAATTCCACCAATTACAAGGGAAACATGCAAATGGACTGCTACTGTGTGGTGTGGATGGAAGAGAGACCCATGGATCTGAGGCTGATAGCAGACCAGAGATACAAACCACACCCTCCCCCATGTCCTCTACGCCACACGGGACCTACCACTCATCTTCTGATGACTTGTCAGAAAAATCGATACAAAATAAACACAATTCAATGTTCAAAACTGTTGACTGTTTAACAACTCTCTCTACCCCTCCTTCCATGCAATTACCTCACAGGTAAAATGGTAAAACACAATGGCCCTTTATCATACTGTATGTAGTACTGTTGTATTCCACTCAGCCTCTGCCTCTTGACCATCTAGCCTCTTTGTAGTAGATCACCTTCCCGTGTGTCATCACTTCACTGTCAGGCCAACACCTTTCACCTCCATTAATAGGTACCACTCACGTCTGGCTTAAATGAACAGACAGCCAATCAATTAGTGATGGCCAGGCAAGAACCTGTGTACACAGGGGAGAGGAGAGACATGCTGGGGCTGGAGAGGTCTAGAGGAGAGAGGAGAGACATGCTGGGGCTGGAGAGGTCTAGAGGAGAGAGGAGAGACATGCTGGGGCTGGAGAGGTCTAGAGGGGAGAGGAGAGAGACATGCTGGGGATGGAGAGGTCTAGAGGGGAGAGGAGAGAGACATGCTGGGGATGGAGAGGTCTAGAGGAGAGAGGAGAGACATGCTGGGGCTGGAGAGGTCTAGAGGAGAGAGGAGAGACATGCTGGGGCTGGAGAGGTCTAGAGGGGAGAGGAGAGAGACATGCTGGGGATGGAGAGGTCTAGAGGGGAGAGGAGAGACATGCTGGGGCTGGAGAGGTCTAGAGGGGAGAGGAGAGACATGCTGGGGATGGAGAGGTCTAGAGGAGAGAGGAGAGACATGCTGGGGATGGAGAGGTCTAGAGGGGAGAGGAGAGACATGCTGGGGATGGAGAGGTCTAGAGGGGAGAGGAGAGACATGCTGGGGCTGGAGAGGTCTAGAGGAGAGAGGAGAGACATGCTGGGGATGGAGAGAACTAGAGGGGAGAGGAGAGACATGCTGGGGATGGAGAGAACTAGAGGAGAGAGGAGAGACATGCTGGGGATGGAGAGGTCTAGAGGAGAGAGGAGAGACATGCTGGGGCTGGAGAGGTCTAGAGGGGAGAGGAGAGACATGCTGGGGCTGGAGAGGTCTAGAGGGGAGAGGAGAGACATGCTGGGGATGGAGAGGTCTAGAGGAGAGAGAAGAGACATGCTGGGGCTGGAGAGGTCTAGAGGAGAGAGGAGAGACATGCTGGGGATGGAGAGGTCTAGAGGGGAGAGGAGAGACATGCTGGGGCTGGAGAGGTCTAGAGGAGAGAGGAGAGACATGCTGGGGATGGAGAGGTCTAGAGGAGAGAGGAGAGACATGCTGGGGCTGGAGAGAACTAGAGGAGAGAGGAGAGACATGCTGGGGCTGGAGAGGTCTAGAGGGGAGAGGAGAGACATGCTGGGGATGGAGAGGTCTAGAGGAGAGAGGAGAGACATGCTGGGGATGGAGAGGTCTAGAGGAGAGAGGAGAGACATGCTGGGGATGGAGAGAACTAGAGGAGAGAGGAGAGACATGCTGGGGATGGAGAGAACTAGAGGAGAGAGGAGAGACATGCTGGGGATGGAGAGGTCTAGAGGAGAGAGGAGAGACATGCTGGGGATGGAGAGGTCTAGAGGAGAGAGGAGAGACATGCTGGGGATGGAGAGAACTAGAGGGGAGAGGAGAGACATGCTGGGGATGGAGAGGTCTAGAGGAGAGAGGAGAGACATGCTGGGGCTGGAGAGGTCTAGAGGAGAGAGGAGAGACATGCTGGGGATGGAGAGAACTAGAGGAGAGAGGAGAGACATGCTGGGGATGGAGAGGTCGAGAGGAGAGAGGAGAGACATGCTGGGGCTAGAGAGAGACAAACAGACCATAACTCTCCTCTGTCTCTGTACCTTCAAACTAAGCAGTCCTACAGGCACACAGTCCTCTTCCCCTGATGTATTACGTGTTATATTACACCTCTCTCTTTCTCTCTTCGTTTACACTGCTCTAATTATCCTCCATTTAACTCTCTCTCTCTCTCTCTCTCTCTCTCTCTCTCTCTCTCTCTCAACCACTTAAGGAGTCCAAGGGTTCTCTATGTCTGTCTCTATGTCCGTCTACTGTATTGGGCAAGATATACCAGCTAATCCGATCAGCATGAGGATTTGATTTCCCATGGCACTGTCTGTCTGGTCTGGAGTAGAGTAGCCTGAGTCGGCTAATTCCTCCTAGCTCCATCACATATCCATATAGAAATGAACATGCTTGGTCTAATAGGCATGTAATCCCTCCAGTGCCTCTTGCTCTACCCTACTTCATCCTACCTCTCCCTCTACATCTATCCCTCCATTAAGGCATTCTTTCCACTCATCCTCTAATTCATTCACCCCTCCATCCAGGTGATGAGTTAATTTCTCTCCCATCAGCAGCAGCAGTGCCAGTTGTCTGGGCGACCCGTGTGACCTGGGAGAATCTCTTAACAGCCTCCTCTCACATATAACCATCGATTGGTCTGCACCCCCCTGTCAGAGACAATCAATACATCATTCCTTCAGTAACCAGGAGGCCTCTCTCTCTCTCTCTTCTCTCCGCCGCTCCCTCGCTCTCCTCAGAGCCTCTTCCTTCCCTGCATCACTTTACTTCCATTTTATAATTTTTTCTCTGGCTGGATCGATGCAGCTCACCAAGCCTCCACTGTAAACCACACCACAATTAGAGCTGCTTCTAATCTTCCTGTTGACTCCAAGCCCATTCACAACATCCAATACTCAACATAAACACCATACAGAAAGTCATTCAATCAAATGGGATTCGTAGGAATTAATATCACTTAAACAATCCACAGAGGCCTTAGATACCACACATCTGAGGTAATGAACTGGATGCTGAAGATATATGATATATACTGCTCAAAAAAATAAAGGGAACACTTAAACAACACAATGTAACTCAAAGTCAATCACACTTCTGTGAAATCAAACTGTCCACTTAGGAAGCAACACTGATTGACAATAAATTTCACATGCTGTTTTGCAAATGGAATAGACAACAGGTGGAAATTATAGGCAATAAGCAAGACACCCCCAATAAAGGAGTGGTTCTGCAGGTGGAGACCACAGACCACTTCTCAGTTCCTATGCTTCCTGGCTGATGTTTTGGTCACTTTTGAATGCTGGCGGTGCTTTCACTCTAGTGGTAGCATGAGACGGAGTCTACAACCAATACAAGTGGCTCAGGTAGTGCAGCTCATCCAGGATGGCACATCAATGCGAGCTGTGGCAAGAAGGTTTGCTGTGTCTGTCAGCGTAGTGTCGAGAGCATGGAGGCGCTACCAGGAGACAGGCCAGTACATCAGGAGACGTGGAGGAGGCCGTAGGAGGGCAACAACCCAGCAGCAGGACCGCTAACTCCGCCTTTGTGCAAGGAGGAGCAGGAGGAGCACTGCCAGAGCCATGCAAAATGACCTCCAGCAGGCCACAAATGTGCATGTGTCTGCTCAAACGGTCAGAAACAGACTCCATGAGGGTGGTATGAGGGCCCGACGTCCACAGGTGGGGGTTGTGCTTACAGCCCAACACCGTGGAGGACGTTTGGCATTTGCCAGAGAACACCAAGATTGGCAAATTCGTCACTGGCGCCCTGTGCTCTTCACAGATGAAAGCAGGTTCACACTGAGCACGTGACAGACGTGACAGAGTCTGGAGACGCCGTGGAGAACGTTCTGCTGCCTGCAACATCCTCCAGCACAACCGGTTTGGCGGTGGGTCAGTCATGGTGTGGGGTGGCATTTCTTTGGGGGGCCGCACAGCCCTCCATTTGCTCGCGAGAGGTAGCCTGACTGCCATTAGGTACCGAGATGAGATCCTCAGACCTCTTGTGAGACCATATGCTGGTGCGGATGGCCCTGGGTTCCTCCTAATGCAAGACAATGCTAGACCTCATGTGGCTGGAGTGTGTCAGCAGTTCCTGCAAGAGGAAGGCATTGATGCTATGTACTGGCCCGCCCATTCCCCAGACCTGAATCCAGTTGAGCACATCTGGGACATCATGTCTCGCTCCATCCACCAATGCCACGTTGCACCACAGACTGTCCAGGAGTTGGCGGATGCTTTAGTCCAGGTCTGGGAGGAGATCCCTCAGGAGACCATCTGCCACCTCATCAGGAGCATGCCCAGGAGTTGTAGGGAGGTCATACAGGCACGTGGAGGCCACACACACTACTGAGCCTCATTTTGACTTGTTTTAAGGACATTACATCAAAGTTGGATCAGCCTGTAGTGTGGTTTTCCACTTTAATTTTGAGTGTGACTCCAAATCCAGACCTCCATGGGTTGATCAATTGGATTTTCATTGATTATTTTTGTGTGATTTTGTTGTCAGCACATTCAACTATGTAAAGAAAAAAGTATTTAATAAGATTATTTCTTTCATTCAGATCTAGGATGTGTTGTTTAAGTGTTCCCTTTATTTTTTTGAGCAGTGTATATCAACAGAAAGATATGTCATTTTCATATCGATAACCTATTTTCCTTGTTTTGCATAATTTGCGGCAGAGGATTTCAACAGGTGAGAAAACAAGACTGATGTGAACCCTACACACGGGCAGGTTGTCTTAATCAAACACATACAGCACCACTCTCTTAAGTGATTCAGTAAATCCCTCTAATAGCAGAACGAGTGAAGACATGGACGGTGTTTCAGATCTATTGTCATTCCATTAAGGGAGTCTCCAACACACAGGATTTCCATTTCTTCTTCTAATATCGAGCGCAAAGAGATGAAATGCTCAACGGTAAGATAATTCATTAACGAGCTCTGACCATAATTAGGCCAATTTGGCGGAGGAAGCACTAATGATATTTAATGCAGGAATGTCAGCCATTTTTTCCATAACTGTAATCAAAGCATATATCTTTGTCTTTTTTTCATTTCCTTCAACATTTACAGACAGTGAGGGGCTAAAACTGGATTTGATTTGTACGGTGCAACAGTAACTCTGATATTTATTTCTGTAATGCCAGCGAATTAGCGGCTGGGTTATGACGAGCCCCAACTAGACAGAGCTAATGTGATCACTGAATTCTAGATTCACCAAGACTTTTCATTATTATTGATATCAATATTGTACTGTAGTGTTGAGGGAGCTAACACATATGCATTTCACTGCACCTTTTATACCTGCTGTAAACTCTGTACGTGACTAATACAATTTGATTTGATTCAATAGAAAGCCATTTGGAAGTGTTATGCAGCAGCAGCAGTAATTAGTGACTTAGGCCCCCAGCCTCTCTCTCTCTCTGTGAAGTCCAGTTCTTTGAAGGGGAGATCCAGCAGAACTGGGGCACTCAGATGGATGTTTGTGAATCTTTCAAGGGGGTGAGAGCGGCTAACGAGGACTCATCTATTACCATTTGAGATGCAATTAGTGTTGGAGGAGCTGGGCCAGGCCGAGCAGCAGCAGGAGGACGGGAGCTGGGCCAGGCCGAGCAGCAGGAGGACGGGGAGAGAGACCAGACCAGACTCCCAGGGGAGAAGGGAGGACCTACAGCCTGACCCATACATCCACCAGGTGACCAGACTGTTGCAGCGGGTTGCACTAGGCTGGCACGACCACTGTCTTTATGTAAGGATGGGTCCCACTTGTGATCAACCCTGTCTACGATGCAATTGTATCACTTTTTTCTCTTCATGAGAACCATTTTCGAATGAGATCAAGCTTTTTTAAAAGACTGAGACAATATGATTGTGGACCATCAACGGTTCACTGTTTCGCTAATAGCCCAGATATGTGTCGAAAACACCTGAGGGGACAATATGTGTGATGGAACTGTTTTTCCTGCAGTGAGGAAGTACTGATCCTGACACAGAACCTTCAACCACCAATCAGGGCCCTCTCTCTCTCTCTCTCTCTCTCTCTCTCTCTCTTTCTCTCTTTCTCTCTCTCTCTCTCACACACATCCTCCATTTACCACTCTTCTCAGTAAATCGACAGATTTATCTATTGCCTGCAGCCCTTTATGAAATGTTTCTGTTTGTGCGTGTGGTGGCAGGGTAGAAGGTCTGTGGGGTGACAGATTAGGGGATTTTAAAAGGCTTCGGTCTCCCCTCAGCCTCCCAGGTCGTGGGGTGGTCAGGTCAGGTGCAGTCTTCGCTCTGTTAACTCTGTGGGCTAACCTCTGACCCCGGGGGTTGAGAGTTCACCCCCATAAACCCCTGGGTGTCTGGGTGGGCTGCTGGGGGTCACCAGTGTTTTCCTTAAACATCAGCCGTGATTAAGTGGAAACAAATGAGTCATTCATCTTCATCAGGGCTGACCCTACACACAACACCCCCCCCCCCCCCCCACACACACACACACACACCCTACACAGACTAGCTGTATCATTGGCAAAAGATCCCACAACTTGAGCAGCATCCAGCAACACACCGTTTTGGACTGAGTCTTTCATTTGTGGGTCTCGTTTCTAAACATACAAAGGCAAATTGTCCGAGACCGACACAATCACATGCCTCCTGAAACCGAAGATAGTCAAACATTAACTTTGGCTAGTGGAGTCAGCTCTCTGGAGACTGGTAGCTACTGAAACTGGAGTGATCAGTAGAATGCATGTGTTTGTGAGCACTGGGCAGTCTGAGCTACAACAGCAACACCAGGCAGGCACCACAACCAGCCCACAACTCTCTCTCTATGCAGTGTGCTCTGTTTCTGACCAGGCCATTATCAGGGACAAGGAGTAATCACTATGCAGTGTGCTCTGTCTCTGACCAGGCCATTATCAGGGACAGGGAGTAATCACTATGCAGTGTGCTCTGTCTCTGACCAGGCCATTATCAGGGACAGGGTGTAATCACTATGCAGTGTGCTCTGTCTCTGACCAGGCCATTATCAGGGACAGGGAGTAATCACTATGCAGTGTGCTCTGTCTCTGACCAGGCCATTAACAGGGACAGTGAGTAATCACTATGCAGTGTGCTCTGTCTCTGACCAGGCCATTATCAGGGACAGGGAGTAATCACTATGCAGTGTGCTCTGTCTCTGACCAGACCATTATCAGGGACAGGGAGTAATCACTATGCAGTGTGCTCTGTCTCTGACCAGGGTATTAACAGGGACAGGGCGTAATCACTATGCAGTGTGCTCTGTCTCTGACCAGGGCATTAACAGGGACAGGGCGTAATCACTATGCAGTGTGCTCTGTCTCTGACCAGGCCATTAACAGGGACAGGGCGTAATCACTATGCAGTGTGCTCTGTCTCTGACCAGGCCATTAACAGGGACAGGGCGTAATCACTATGCAGTGTGCTCTGTCTCTGACCAGGCCATTATCAGGGACAGGGAGTAATCACTATGCAGTGTGCTCTGTCTCTGACCAGGCCATTATCAAGGACAGTGAAGTCTGGAGGACGGCTCCCAACTTGCCACAGGAAGACCATAGTATTAATGACCAAGAACCAGGGAACAAGGGACCCTCTCTCCTCCCCACTTCAGCCTATCTGCAGCTAACTGAGAAGCCGTGAATGACCACAGTGTTTACAGGCAACCTGCCAATGAAACATCTACATCTACTCATACAGCAACACCTCCTGTAATAGAGGAGAGTCATATGGAGCAGAGGAATTGTAACGGCCGTCGTCAAAATGAGACCAAGGTGCAGCGATTTTAATAGACCGAATGAACACTATACAAAAATAAACGACCAGCAACAGTTCTGTCAGGTTAACCTGTTGGGGATAGGGGGCAGTATTTGCATGGCCGGATAAAAAACGTACCCGATTTAATCTGGTTACTACTCCTGCCCAGTAACTAGAATATGCATATAATTGTTTGATTTGGATAGAAAACACCCTAAAGTTTCTAAAACTGTTTGAATGGTGTCTGTGAGTATAACAGAACTCATTTGGCAGGCCAAAACCTGAGAAGATTACAAACAGGAAGCGCTCTCTCTGACCATTTCATGGCCTTCTTGATCATCTCTAACCAAAACAGGGGATCTCTGGCATGACGTGACATTTTCTAACGCTCCCATAGGCTCTCAGAAGGCGCCAGAAAGTTGAATGGTGGCTTTGCAGGCCATGGCTGAAAAACATTAGCGCATTTTGTAAGTGGTCGATCTGAGGACAATGAGACTGGAGGCGCGTGCCCGAGCTGACACCATGTTTACTTTCTCTCTCTTTGAACGAAAACAACCACTCCCGGTCGGAATATTATCGCTTTTTTACGAGAAAAATTGCATAAAAATTGATTTTAAACAGCGGTTGACATTCTTCGAAGTACGGTAATGGAATATTTAGAATTTTTTTGTCACGAAACGCGTCGGGCGCGTCACCCTTATTTACCCTTCGGATAGTGTCTTGAACGCACGAACAAAACGCCGCTATTTGGATATAACTATGGATTATTTGGGACCAAACCAACATTTGTTATTGAAGTAGAAGTCCTGGGAGTGCATTCTGACGAAGAACACCAAAGGTAATCAAACTTTTCTAATAGTTAATCGGAGTTTGGTGAGTACCACACTTTGTGGGTGTCAAAATAGCTAGCCTGTGATGGCTGGGCTATCTACTCAGAATATTGCAAAATGTGCTTTCACCGAAAAGCTATTTTAAAATCGGACATAGCGAGTGCATAAAGGAGTTCTGTATCTATAATTCTTAAAATAATTGTTATGTTTTTTGTGAACGTTTATCGTGAGTAATTTAATAAATTCACCGGAAGTGTTCGGTGGGAATGCTAGTCACATGCTAGTCACATGCTAATGTAAAAAGCTGGTTTTTGATATAAATATGAACTTGATTGAACAAAACATGCATGTATTGTATAACATAATGTCCTAGGATTGTCATCTGATGAAGATCATCAAAGGTTAGTGCTGCATTTAGCTGTGGTTTGGGTTTATGTGACATTATATGCTAGCTTGAAAAATGGGTGTCTGATTATTTCTGGCTGGGTACTCTGCTGACATAATCTAATGTTTTGCTTTCGTTGTAAAGCCTTTTTGAAATCGGACAGTGTGGTTAGATTAACGAGAGTCTTGTCTTTAAAATGCTGTAAAATAGTCATATGTTTGAGAAATTTAAGTAATAGCATTTCTAAGGTATTTGAATAATGCGCCACTGGATTCCACTGGCTGTTGAGTAGGTCAGAGAGGTTAACAAAACTAAACAGGAAAATATTCACCCACAAAACCCAAAGGAAAAACAGGCTGCCTAAGTATGACTCCCAATCAGCAACAACGATGTACAGCTGTTCCTGATTGGGAGCCATACATGGCCGAAACAAAGCAATCCCAAAAAACAGACATAGAATCCCAGAAAAACAGACATAGAATGCCCACCCATGTCACACCCTGGCCTAACCAAAAATAAAGAACAAAAAACCCTCTCTATGGCCAGGGCGTTACAGGAATACAATAACTAGATATATATAAAAACACAAAGACATTGGGAAGGTATAAGGAGGAGACTGGTTTCCTTGTTCTCCATGGAGACATTCTGTCTGCTCTGCTTGAGATCAGTGGTGGACTCTCTCGTCTAATACGGTCTGAAATACCAGGACACACAACCACCTGGACAATTACACTGACAAAGGGGTAAAAACAGGGAAGGGAGATAGAGTATAGAGAGAGTGATAGAGGGATAGAGAGATTAAAGCAGGCAATATAAATCAAAGGCCTAGACAAATAATAAATAAGTAAACAAATAGTAAAAAGGGGAGAAAAAGCTTTTAGAACATTTAAACGTGCCAGAAGGAAAAGCTGTAAGCCGAGCTCTAATGGAGAAGAGATGCAGAGGGCTGGTAAAAGCCTGATCAAATAAAATACCATAACATCACTCCACTTAACCGGGAAACAAAGAGCTGCTTTATGGACTGCTGGTGCTATTACCATATACAGTAACCAGAATACAGTGGAGCCATAGACTCTGTGTTTCTCCCTGTACATACAGACATTTCATGTATGGTATACAACACCTAGTGGAACATCGAAGACAATAATAGATTCTTTATGGACCGCATGTGCAATATTTCATGGTACACAATACAATAAATGGAATAACCAGATAAGACAAGCCTATCAGATCTGACATGAAGCCAGTTGGAATGGGGACATGATTTGTTGAAAGGGGACGCATGGCATGGGCCCATAGAGGGGACCGATAGGGGAGTTGGCGGCTAGAGGGGAGGGGGCACTGGGCAGCATGCCAGCCGAGAGAGAAAGAGAGGAAAATATGGAGATGATCTCTAATTACCTTCCCTTTCCCTCTTAATCATGTGTGTTTGCACAGGGAGGTCTGCCTGGGTCACACACACACACACACACACACACACACACACACACACACACACACACACACACACACACACACACACACACACACACACACACACACACACACACACACACACACACACACACACACACACACACACACACACACACACAGCTAATCCCTGTCATAATGTCTCTATCGGAGACCACACATGCACCATGCAGTTCTATTCAGCATATAGTACAGCCTGGTAGGTATATGCTGTTCCCAACACAATGGACCAGGATCCCTCCTCTCCCACAGACACATGAAGAGGTCCAATCAACTTAGAACAAGAGAAAACAAAGGCAAACCATAAGACAATGAGACCACTATTCAGATGAAAACAAACTAGAGGTCCTGTCAGAAAGACAAAGGGACAACATTTTGGCATGCAGAGCGATGCAGTCTGATGTAGGCTCCAGTAAATTACCAGGGTTATACTTCACTCCAAAATATCACAGTCACGTTGCGGGTACGCTACAAAAGGCATTGTTCCGGCTGTGTAGGGCAATCAAATGGATTGGCTTACTGGAATCACGGCAGCTCCTTTCTGAGTCTCTGCCAAATAGAGGGCCTGAAGTGGTACTCTGATTTAATATGTGTGACTTTCAGTGTGTGGTTCTGCAGGTTGGTCCGGCTACCTTCTCTTGATAGAGAGTGTAAAGTGTTTCTGTTTGTAGGTCATTGTGTGTGAGTGTGTGTCAAACCTTAAACACTTGAGAATGGACTAATAGTGCCTTGGGACCAGACCACTCTCCCTTCCTCCATCTCTGTGGTGACAGTCCACCACTAACGGAGAGACAGTGTAATTTCACCGCTGGCTGACGTCCATTCACCCTGAATGATGAGGGAGTTGGACCTCACACACACACACACACACACACACACACACACACACACACACACACACACACACACACACACACACTAAAAGACACAGACACAGTAAACTAACAGCGAGGCTGTCTGTGTGCTCTGTTGACAGTCCCATTAACTGGCCTCTGTCTGTCATTTCACTCTTCTGTTTCACACCCTCCAATTCCAGTGAAATATACCAGCAGGCCTGGGAACTGAGAGCCTTACTGTAAAGTCCACTGCACCACAGACAACATCACAGCCCCCTCTAGCCCCTCAGTGAACCACCACAGCCCCCTCTATCCCCTCAGTAATACACCACAGCCCCCTCTAGCCCCTCAGTGATCCATCACAGCCCCCTCTATCCCCTCAGTAATACACCACAGCCCCCTCTATCCCCTCAGTAATACACCACAGCCCCCTCTAGCCCCTCAGTGATCCACCACAGCCCCCTCTATCCCCTCAGTAAACCACCACAGCCCCCTCTATACCCTCAGTAATACACCACAGCCCCCTCTAGCCCCTCAGTGATCCACCACAGCCCCCTCTATCCCCTCAGTAAACCACCACAGCCCCCTCTATCCCCTCAGTAATACACCACAGCCCCCTCTATCCCCTCAGTAAACCACCACAGCCCCCTCTATACCCTCAGTAAACCACCACAGCCCCCTCTATACCCTCAGTAAACCACCACAGCCCTCTCTATCCCCTCAGTAATACACCACAGCCACCTCTATCCCCTCAGTAATACACCACAGCCCCCTCTAGCCCCTCAGTGAACCGCCACAGCCCCCTCTATCCCCTCAGTAAACCACCACAGCCCCCTCTATCCCCTCAGTAATACACCACAGCCCCCTCTATCCCCTCAGTAATACACCACAGCCCCCTCTATCCCCTCAGTAATACACCACAGCCCCCTCTATCCCCTCAGTAAACCACCACAGCCCCCTCTATCCCCTCAGTAAACCACCACAGCCCCCTCTAGCCCCTCAGTAATATACCACAGCCCCCTCTATCCCCTCAGTAATACACCACAGCCCCCTCTATCCCCTCAGTAAACCACCACAGCCCCTCTCTATCCCCTCAGTAAACCACCACAGCCCCCTCTATCCCCTCAGTAATACACCACAGCCCCCTCTATCCCCTCAGTAATACACCACAGCCCCCTCTATCCCTTCAGTAAACCACCACAGCCCCCTCTATCCCCTCAGTAATACACCACAGCCCCCTCTAGCCCCTCAGTAATACACCACAGCCCCCCCTATCCCCACAGTAAACCACCACAGCCCCCTCTATCCCCTCAGTAATACACCACAGCCCCCTCTAGCCCCTCAGTAAACCACCACAGCCCCCTCTATCTCCTCAGTAATACACCACAGCCCCCTCTATCCCCTCAGTAAACCACCACAGCCCCCTCTATCCCCTCAGTAATACATCACAGCCCCCTCTATCCCCTCAGTAAACCACCACAGCCCCCTCTATCCCCTCAGTAATACACCACAGCCCCCTCTATCCCCTCAGTAAACCACCACAGCCCCCTCTATCCCCTCAGTAATACACCACAGCCCCCTCTATCCCCTCAGTAATACACCACAGCCCCCTCTAGCCCCTCAGTAATACACCACAGCCCCCTCTATCCCCTCAGTAATACACCACAGCCCCCTCTATCCCTTCAGTAAACCACCACAGCCCCCTCTATCCCTTCAGTAAACCACCACAGCCCCCTCTATCCCCTCAGTAATACACCACAGCCACCTCTATCCCCTCAGTAATACACCACAGCCCCTCTCTATCCCCTCAGTAATACACCACAGCCCCCTCTTCTCCCTCAGTAATATACCACAGCCCCCTCTAGCCCCTCAGTAATATACCACAGCCCCCTCTAGCCCCTCAGTAATACACCACAGCCCCCTCTATCCCCTCAGTAAACCACCACAGCCCCCTCTATCCCCTCAGTAATACACCACAGCCCCCCTATCCCCTCAGTAATACACCACAGCCCCCTCTATCCCCTCAGTAATACACCACAGCCCCCTCTATCCCCTCAGTAATACACCACAGCCCCCTCTATCCCCTCAGTAAACCACCACAGCCCCCTCTAGCCCCTCAGTAATACACCACACTGGCCCTCCCTGCACCCCATTCCCCATCACCACCATCACTATTACACTGCAGACAAGATCATTTGAACCCAATCCCATTACCTTACCTCTCTACCTACCATCAGGTGCTGCTGAGGTAATGTGATTGGAGGGGTAAAGAGAGAGGGGGCTTGGGGTGAATATGTATAGAGAACTGTCCCAGTAGATTGAGATGTGGCCAGGGGAAGGGGAGCACTCTGGGGTTTGGGCCTGCTGAGGAAACCCCCTCTCTGATGAAGACAGATGAGTAGTTCCACCATTGCCCAGTGGTGAGGCATGGTCTACGGAACAGACAGGGGGCTGGCGGGCAGGACGTATATCCTAAATGGTGACTCGTGTGGCAGGGGGTGAGGTGGGGAGAGGTCTGGGTGACTGAGTAACAGGGGTGTCAATCCATCCTCTGAGAGGTCAGGGGTCAGGTGATCAGGAGGGCCAGAGTTGAAGGGATAGGGGATGAATCTCTCTGACATCAGACATATCTAGACTGGCTGTCCAGCAGAGAGACACGGCCTTCATTAACGGTCCCACAACACCATCAACAAAAAATGTTCAAGTGCCTTTGTTCAACCGATGGCCATAAAATAGCTGGCCAAGTACCAAAGGTGTAAAACTGAACGTGTGTGAAGCACGGTCTACGGCTAGAAGAGGACACAGATAAAGAGGGAAGACAGAGAAAGAGAAGAGTTAGAGAGAGGAGGCAGAGAGAGGATACAGAGAGATGAGACAGAGAAAAGAGGAGACAGAAAGAGGGAAGACAGAGAAAGAGAAGAGGTAGAGAGAGGAGGCAGAGAGAGGATACAGAGAGATGAGACAGAGAAAAGAGGAGACAGAAAGAGGGAAGACAGAGAAAGAGAAGAGGTAGAGAGAGGAGGCAGAGAGAGGATACAGAGAGATGAGACAGAGAAAAGAGGAGACAGAAAGAGGGAAGACAGAGAAAGATAGAGAGCCCTTGTTGAGCAGTGATCCCAGGTAGGTTCTGAGCTTTGGCCCCTCTCCTATATAGTAGCAGCTGGATGGAAATCGATCATGTTTCCCTGTTAATATTTAATCAGGCAGCCCCAGACGACCTCGACCAAGGACCCAGTCCATCGCTAAGCAAACACAGACGGAACAAAGTAAAGGGAACGGGTAAGGGTGGAGGCCAAGTACACTCCAAAGAGGACTATCTGCCAGTTTATTTATAGTCACATGCATGCGCATGCGCACGCACGCGCACACACACACACACACACACACACAAACACACGCACACACACACACACACACACACACTCACTCACTCACTCACTCACTCACTCACTCACTCGCTCACTCGCTCACTCGCTCACTCGCTCACTCACTCACTCACTCACTCACTCACTCACTCAGACACACATGCAAGCAAGCACAATGTAGGGGGGCAAGATTGAAGTGGACAGAAGTAGCTGTGTCTGCCTACCGGACGTGTCTGTCTGATATTTAATCTCCTTGTCAGTCAAAGCCCATACCATCCCAGCCAATCACACTACTCTGCTGTATAAGCTTACTGCTACTGGAAAGGTAGAATATTCAGCCTGGGTGTTAATAGACAGACAGCACAAAGAGTGACAGTCATCCTGCTGAGAGGAATGTCAACATCATGCTTCTCCACAATACATGACTGAAGTGACACTACAAAGAAGAGGTCGATAAGAATGGCTGCCCAGGAGTCCTCTATCCAAACATCTATCCACCCTGCTGTATAACAACAGCTGCCAGCCTGTATGTCTGTATGTCTGCCAGCCTGCCTGTATGTCTGCTAGCCTGCCTGCCTGTATGTCTGTCAGCCTGCCAGCCTGTATGTCTGTATGTCTGCCAGCCTGTATGTCTGTATGTCTGCCAGCCTGCCTGCCTGTATGTCGGTATGTCTGCCAGCCAGCCTGCCTGTATGTCTGTCAGCCTGCCAGCCTGTATGTCTGTATGTTTGCCAGCCTGTATGTCTGTATGTCTGCCAGCCTGCCAGCCTGTATGTCTGTATGTCTGCCAGCCTGCCAGCCTGTATGTCTGTATGTCTGCCAGCCTGTATGTCTGCCAGCCTGCCAGCCTGTATGTCTGTATGTCTGCCAGCCTGCCAGCCTGTATGTCTGCCAGCCTGCCTGCCTGCCTGTATGTCTGTATGTCTGCCAGCCTGCCAGCCTGTATGTCTGCCTGCCTGCCTGCCTGCCTGCCTGCCTGCCTGCCTGTCTGTCTGTCTGTCTGTCTGTCTGTCTGTCTGTCTGTCTGTCTGTCTGTCTGTCTGTCTGTCTGTCTGTCAGTCTGTCTGTTTGTCCGTCCGTCCGCCCGCCTGCCTGCCTGCCTGCCTGTGTTTTGTGTAGGCTTTTACAGCTGATTGGCACGGTTAGTAACAATAGCTCTGATTGGAGGAGAACAGGACCGAGATAGCTATTTAAGGAATCCATCCAAAGTTTTGCTCCATACCCTGCTATTTATTACCATGGCAACAGATGTATGAGCATTTAGTGCTGTATGTCAGCCTAGACTGGAATAATGACAGGGTGCCTGGCCGAGACCTGTCTGTGACTGACGATGAATCATGGAACGTGTCACAACAAAACAATACTGAGGAATTCTGTTCCCATTTAAAGATAATGGGATGGTATACAAAACACACCTAGAACGTCCCCTTTACACTAGATTTACAGTTTCCTGTGGAGCAAGGATGGGCAACTCCAGTCCTCGGGGGCCTGATTGGTGTCACATTGTTTCCCCAGCCCCCACTAACACACCTGACTTCAATGGTAATAATCTACAGTTTAGAATGAAATGAGTTTCATGTTTGCTAGGGATGGAGAACAAGTATGACACTACTCTGGACCATCCCTGCTGTGAAATAATGTGTCAGGGACATGTGGATGCTTCTGCTTTTCTTATCTGCACTGTACTGTACTTTGTTTCCTACTATTGCCATTTATTGGGCTCCTACAGATGAGGTCCATTTTTTATTTATTTTTTTACCTTTATTTAACTAGACAAGTCAGTTAAGAACACATTCTTATTTTCAATGACGGCCTATGAACGGTGGGTTAACTGCCTTGTTCAGGGGCAGAACGACAGATTTTTTTAAATGTTTTTTTTATTTTATTGTTTATTTTTTTAAACCTTGTCAGCTCGGGGATTTGATCTTGCAACCTTTCGGTTACAAGTCCAACGCTCTAACCACTAGGCTACCTGCCGCCATCCATAAGAGAGACCCACAGGTCCTGTGGACAGGCTTCAGCACCACCACCCTGCTGGAGGAGACATAAAGTAGCTCTGTGTTTACTGACAAAACAAAGGAACATAAGAGAAACGAGACGGACAACAAACCCGTGTGAACCAAAAAGGCTTTGGGTGTTTTATCTAGCGGGCCCATGTGGGAACGATAATGACCATCTTGGATCCTAAAAAGATCAGCCATTCATCTTAACCCCGGCCCGCCTGGCCAAACTCATAATCCTCCATAACACCCACCACCCAGCACACAGGAGACAGACAGCAGGGCACTTTGAAGGCAACATTTAGCCGCAGACAAAGCCCATTTCTCCCGTCTTTCTCCAATGCTGGGTGAGTAGTTAACATCCCCATCTGCTATCAAGTTTAATTCCTCTTTTTACAAAATCCTCACCTTTCCCCCTCCATGCTCATGGCTCTCTTTCTCTCTCTGTCGCTCCATCCCTGCTTTACCTTCTCTAAACTTTTCCTCCTCTCTTTCTCCAGCCCTCCTCAATCAGACTAATTCCTTTTCCCTAATGATGGATAATTTCATCCACTCCTCCTTCTTACGTTCCCTTGCTCCCCCTCCACAGTAGCCAGTCCTGCCTTCCTCTTTCAACATGTTCCATCCATCATAGCAGGAAGCCCGGTCTGAGCTTCCCAGTGCTCCCCCTTTCCCTTCTCCCTCTAGCCCCCCCCCCCTCCTCCTTTCAGCAGTCATCAGGATGAGTGATGATGGAGGTTAGATGGGTCCATTTTCACCCTGAGCCTCCTGGTCTTTCCCGGCTGTCCCCTGTGACAGTGCTAAATACTGTCGTCTCAAGGGGACTTAATAGTCTCTCCATTTATTTCAGAAATGACTCTCGCCTCCCCCTGTTTTGCTCAATCAGGGTGTGAGTGTGGTGGAACTGATGGTGTGTGTGTGCACGTGTGTGTGTGTGTGTGTGTGTGTGTGTGTGTGTGTGTGTACGTTCGTGCGTGCGTGCGTGAGTAGAGGCTGTATGACTGAGTGAGTGAATAGATTCACACAGCATCAAGATATTGGTGCATGTTTGTGTGTGTGTGTGTGACTGTGAGTGTCTGAGTGGGGGTATCTTGAGAGACACTAGCCAGGATCAAGGTTTCTATGTGTCTGGCTGGATGTCTATGACAGGCCCATCCAGGTTACTGCACTGTGTTTGAGTGATGAGCAGTTCTCTGTTAGTCCCCACTAGACTCAGACTGCTAGGGATAGATTCATCATAGCTCTAATTTAAAAAATAAATCATTATTTCACCTTTATTTAACCAGGTAGGCCAGTTGAGAACAAATTCTCATTTACAACTGCGACCTGACCAAGATAAAGCAAAGCAGTGCAACACAAACAACAACACAGAGTTACACATGGAATAAACAAACATACAGTCAATAACACACAATTTAAAAAATCTATATACAGTGTGTGCAAATGAGGTTAGATTAGGGAGGTAAGGCAATAAATAGGCCGTAGTGGTGAAGTAATTACAATTTAGCAATTAAACACTAGTGTGATAGATGTGCAGAAGATGAATGTGCAAGTTTTGGGACACTGTAAAGTCCATGGAGAACAAGAGCACCTCCTCCCAGCTGCCCACTGCACTGAGGCTAGGTAACACGGTCACCACTGATAAATCCATGATAAACAAAAATTTCAATAACATGGCTGGCCATGCTTTCCTCCTGGCTACCCTAGCCCCGGCAAAGCTGCCGCTGTCATCCCCCTCTTCAAAGGGTGTGACACTCTAGACCTAAACTGTTATAGACCTATATCCATCCTGCCCTGCCTCTCTAAAGTCTTCGAAAGCCAAGTTAATAAACAGATCACTTACCATTTCGAATCCCACCGTACCTTCTCCGCTGTGCAATGCAACAGGAGGGCCTGTTGTCCGGACCTCTGGCAGTCTCTATGGGGGTACCGCAGGATTCAATTCTCGGGCCGACTCTCTTGCTGCGGGTGATTCCCTGATCCACCTCTACGGAGACGACACCATTCTGTATACATCTGGCCCTTCTTTGGACACTGTGTTAACTAACCTCCAAACGAACTTCAAATCCATACAACACTCCTTCCGTGGCCTCCAACTGCTCTTAAACGCTAGTAAAACCAAATGCATGCTTTTCAACCGTTTACAGAGAAAAGAGTCGGCCCAATAATTGAACCTTGTGGCACCCCCATAGAGACTGTCAGAGGTCCGGATAAAAGGTCCTCCGATTTGACACACAGGACTCTGTCTGAGAAGTAGTAGGTGAAACAGGCGAGGCAGTCATTTAAGAAACCAAGGCTGTTGAGTCTGCCGATAAGAATGTGGTGATTGAGAGTCGAAAGCCTTGGCCAGGTCGATGAATACGGCTGCACAGTATTGTCTGGATTTGGGTGAAGGAGACATGGGGAGGCTTGGGCAAGTTGCTGTGGGGGGTGCAGGGCTGTTGACCTGGGTAGGGGTAGCCAGGTGGAAAGCATGGCCAGCCGTAGAAAAATTGTTATTGAAATTCTTGATTATCGTGAATTTATCGGTGGTGACATTGTTTCCTAGCCTCAGTGTAGTGGGCAGCTGGGAGGAGGTGCTCTTATTCTCCATGGACTCTACAGTGTCCCAGAACTTTTTGGAGTTTGTGCTACAGGATGCACATTGTTTGAAAAAGCTAGCCTTTGCTTTCCTAACTGCCTGTGTATATTGATTCCTAACTTCCCTGAAAAGTTGCATATTGTGGGGGCTATTCGATGCTAATGCAGTAAGCCACAGGATGTTTTTGTGCTGCTCAAGGGCCGTCAAGTCTGGAGTGAACCAAGGGCTATATCTGTTCCTGGTTCTAAATTATTTGATTGGGGCATGCTTTTAAAGCACTTTTAAAGAATGACCAGGCATCCTCTACTGACGGAATGAGGTCAAAATCCTTCCAGGATACCCGTGCCAGATCGATTAGAAAGGCCTGCTTGTTGAAGTGTTTTAGGGAGCGTTTGACAGTAATGAGGGGTGGTCGTTTGACCGCAGACCCATTTCGGACTCAGGCAATGAGTCAGTGATCGCTGAGATCCTGGTTGAAGACCTCAGAGGTGCATTTAGAGGGCAGGTTGGTCAGGATGATATCTATGAGGATGCCCGTGTGTACGGATTTGGAGTTGTACCTGGTAGGTTCATTGATCATTTGTGTGAGATTGAGGGCATCAGGCTTAGATTGTAGGACGGCCGGGGTGTTAAGCATGTCCCAGTTTAGGTCCCCTAATAGTACAAGCTTTGAAAATAGATGAGGGGCAATCAATTCACATATGGTGTCCAGGGCACAGCTGGGGACAGAAGGTGGTCTATAACAAGCGACAACGGTGAGAGACTTGTTTCTGGAAAGGTGGATTTTTAGAAGTAGAAGCTCAAACTGTTTGGGCACAGACCTGGATAGTATGACAGAACTCTCCAGGCTATCTCTGCAGTAGATTGCAACTCCACCCCCTTTGGCAGTTCTATCTTGTCAGAAAATATTATAGTTAGGGATGGAAATTTCAGAATTTTTGGTGGCCTTCCTAAGCCAGGATTCAGACACGGCTAAGACATCGGGTTGGCAGAATGTGCTAAAGCAGTGAATAAACCAAACTTAGGGAGTAGGCTTCTAATGTTAACATGCATGTAAAACAAAGGCTTTTACGGTTACAGAAGTCAACAAATGAGAGCGCCTGAGGAATGGGAGTGGAGCTTGGCACTGCAGGGATTAACCTCTACATCACCAGAGGAACAGAGGAGGAGTAGGATAAGGGTATGGATAAAGGCTATAAGAACTGGTCGTCTAGTGCTTTCGGAACAGTGAGTAAAATTAGCAGGTTTCTGGGCACGGAAGAATAGATTCAAGGCATAATGTACAGACAAGGGTATGGCAGGATGTGAATATAGTGGAGATAAACATAGGCATTGAGTGACAATGAGAGATGTTTTGTCTCTAGAGACATCATGGGGATCGAGGGTAAACCAGGTGAGGTCACCGCACGTGTTGGAGGTGAAACACAAGGTTTAGTTAAAGCATATTGAGCAGGGCTGGAGGCTCTACAGTGAAATAAGACAATACTCACTAACCAAAACACCAATGGACAAGGCATATTGACATTAGGGAGAGGCATGCGTAGCCTAGTGATCATAGGGACCATTGGGTAGCAAGACGAGCTGGAGACACGGCGATTCAGACAGCTAGCGGGCCGGGGCTAGCAGGCAAGCAGAAGGGCCTTAGGGGGATGTCGCGATTGAAAAGTCTGTTGTAGCCCCCTCGGACGGTTAGGTCTGCAGACCAGTCGTGATGGATCGGCAGGGCTCCGAGTAGGCAGTAAAAGGGTCCAGGCCAATTGGCAAAATAGGTATTGTAGCCAAAGAAATTGGCTGATGGACCTCTTCAGCTAACAGTCCGATATGTGGCGGCTAGCAGGCTAGCGGATGGGCCTTCAGGGGACATCACAACAGAGGAGTATGTTGAAACTCCCTCGGGTGGATTATGTCGGTAGACCAGTCGTCATGGATCATCAGGGCCCTGTGTCGGCAGTAAAAGGGGTCCAGGCAAATCGGTAAAATATGTATTGTGGACCTCTTCAGCTAGCCGAGAGATGGACCTAGCACGAGGCTAGATTCCAGGCTAACTGGTGCTTGCTTCGAGACAGAGACCTTAGTCAGGGGTAGTCACTCGGATAGCAGCTAGCTAGCTGCGATGTTCCAGGTGAAAAGGTTCAGAGCTTGCGGTAGGAATCCAGAGATGTGGAGAAAAAGCAGTCTGGTATGCTCTGGGTTGAATCGTGCTGTGCAGACTGGCAGAAGTTGACTGGACTAAGGTTAGCTGATGACCGCTAGCAGTGGCTAACTGACTACTAGCTAGTAGCTAGTTAGCTGGCTAGCTTCTGTTGGGGGTTCTGATTCTAAAGTATAGAAAATATCAGATCCATACCACATTGGGTGAGGCGGGTTGCAGGAGAGTATGTTGAAATTGAGGTTAAAAATACAAAAAATATATAGATAATTTATATGAAGGAAAAAAAAGACATATACACGGGACACGACAAGACAAAGACAAAGACATCTGAACTGCTACGCCATCTTGGACTGCTACTGGATCAAACAGCATTGGACTCTCTCCATAGATTACCAATGTATACTCAAAGAGAGAGAGGAAAAGGCAGAAGGATTAAGACGAACAGAGAAATAAAGAGAGATAACTATAGACAGATGGAAAGACTGACAGAAAGAAAAAGGGAAAAGATAGAAAGTCAGTAACTGAAAACAGTGAGGGAAAATCAACTGAAACACTAAAAACAACACTGTGATTAGGTGTCAGAGAGGATAGTGGGCCAGGCTGAGTGTCAGAGAGGATAGTGGGCCAGGCTGAGTGTCAGAGAGGATAGTGGGCCAGGCTAGGTGTCAGAGAGGATAGTGGGCCAGGCTGAGTGTCAGAGAGGATAGTGGGCCAGGCTGAGTGTCAGAGAGGATAGTGGGCCAGGCTGAGTGTCAGAGAGGATAGTGGGCCAGGCTGAGTGTCAGAGAGGATAGTGGGCCAGGCTGAGTGTCAGAGAGGATAGTGGGCCAGGCTGAGTGTCAGAGAGGATAGTGGGCCAGGTTGAGTGTCAGAGAGGATAGTGGGCCAGGCTGAGTGTCAGAGAGCATAGTGGGCCAGGCTGAGTGTCAGAGAGGTTATTGGGCCAGGCTGAGTGTCAGAGAGGATAGTGGGCCAGGCTGAGTGTCAGAGGGATAGTGGGCCAGGCTGAGTGTCAGGGAGGATAGTGGGCCAGGCTGAGTGTCAGAGAGGATATTGGGCCAGGCTGAGTGTCAGGGAGGATAGTGGGCCAGGCTGAGTGTCAGAGAGGTTATTGGGCCAGGCTGAGTGTCAGAGAGGATAGTGGGCCAGGCTGAGTGTCAGAGAGGATAGTGGGCCAGGCTGAGTGTCAGAGAGGATATTGGGCCAGGCTGAGTGTCAGGGAGGATAGTGGGCCAGGCTGAGTGTCAGAGAGGTTATTGGGCCAGGCTGAGTGTCAGAGAGGATAGTGGGCCAGGCTGAGTGTCAGAGAGGATAGTGGGCCAGGCTGAGTGTCAGGGAGGATATTGGGCCAGGCTGAGTGTCAGAGAGGATAGTGGGCCAGGCTGAGTGTCAGAGAGGATAGTGGGCCAGGCTGAGTGTCAGGGAGGATAGTGGGCCAGGCTGAGTGTCAGGGAGGATAGTGGGCCAGTCTGAGTGTCAGGGAGGATAGTGGGCCAGGCTGAGTGTCAAAGAGGATAGTGGCCAGGCTGAGTGTCAGAGAGGATATTGGGCCAGGCTGAGTGTCAGAGAGGATAGTGGGCCAGGCTGAGTGTCAGGGAGGATAGTGGGCCAGGCTGAGTGTCAGGGAGGATAGTGGGCCAGGCTGATTGTCAGGGAGGATAGTGGGCCAGGCTGAGTGTCAGAGAGGATATTGGGCCAGGCTGAGTGTCAGGGAGGATAGTGGGCCAGGCTGAGTGTCAGGGAGGTTATTCGCGCTAAAGGAGCAGATCAGGCCCAATGTGTACACAGGCTTCGTTGATGTGGCCTGCATCTCCACAAAGGGCACATTTACTCTGGTTGATTTCTGTGGCGCTGCACTAATTGTTGCTGAGAGAGCAGAGCTCCAAGCTGATAGCATGAAGTAGTGACTGAGTCACTGGAGGTGATGATGTTAATAGTCCCTGTTTTACACCTGAAGTCTCACACCTAGGAGAGAAGAAGCATGTTTATGCCACAGACTGTAGACCAGACCTGGGTTCGGGAGAGAGAGTCGACTAGGAGAGAGGCTAAAAACTCAAACTACCAGAGAAGATGTGAAAATTAACTAATTGCACGAATATATGGTTACAACACTATTTGTTAATCCACAGAAGGGTATCCCTACCGCTCAAGGCTCTGCTTACACAGCTTGTCTGGCGTCCTCTGTGCCTCTAGCAATGTCCCACTTATTCTGAGAGGGAGCATTCACTCCCACTTCCCAACACACTCCTCTCCCACCCAGTCCCAGTACCAGACACCCAGTAGTCCTCTCCCACTCAGTCCCAGTACCAGATACCCAGTAGTCCTCTCCCACCCAGTCCCAGTACCAGACACACTCCTCTCCCACCCAGTCCCAGTACCAGACACCCTCCTCTCCCACTCAGTCCCAGTACCAGACACACTCCTCTCCCACCCAGTCCCAGTACCAGATACCCAGTAGTCCTCTCCCACTCAGTCCCAGTACCAGACACCCTCCTCTCCCACCCAGTCCCAGTACCAGACACACTCCTCTCCCACCCAGTCCCAGTACCAGACACCCAGTAGTCCTCTCCCACTCAGTCCCAGTACCAGACACACTCCTCTCCCACCCAGTCCCAGTACCAGACACCCTCCTCTCCCACTCAGTCCCAGTACCAGATACCCAGTAGTCCTCTCCCACTCAGTCCCAGTACCAGACACACTCCTCTCCCACTCAGTCCCAGTACCAGACACCCAGTAGTCCTCTCCCACTCAGTCCCAGTACCAGACACCCTCCTCTCCCACCCAGTCCCAGTACCAGACACACTCCTCTCCCACCCAGTCCCAGTACCAGACACACTCCTCTCCCACTCAGTCCCAGTACCAGATACCCAGTAGTCCTCTCCCACTCAGTCCCAGTACCAGATACCCAGTAGTCCTCTCCCACCCAGTCCCAGTACCAGACACACTCCTCTCCCACCCAGTCCCAGTACCAGACACACTCCTCTCCCACCCAGTCCCAGTACCAGACACACTCCTCTCCCACTCAGTCCCAGTACCAGACACACTCCTCTCCCACTCAGTCCCAGTACCAGACACACTCCTCTCCCACTCAGTCCCAGTACCAGACACACTCCTCTCCCACTCAGTCCCAGTACCAGACACACTCCTCTCCCACTCAGTCCCAGTACCAGACACCCAGTAGTTCCCTGTGACACACACAGCTCTATTTCAGCAGGGTTCTGCCAAACTCCACTGTTTCTGAGAGTCGCTGTAATTATAAACATATCCCACCATGCATTCACATTATTCGGCAATATGTTCTAATTAAATGAATAGTGGTCCTGTTGGTCAAAGAGACTTCTGTGATGCTTTTTACTCATTAGCTGTGCAGATTCTCTCCATAACCTAATGAACAATAATAATCCTGGGTTTTGTAAAACGCTGCTAGGGAGATGCTGCCTGATGGCCTCGCCTGGTAATTGGCTTGCCTTACATTCCCCTTCGTTAAGAGGGGAAAGCAATAAAACAGCAATAATAACACCCCCAAACTGCCATCAGAGAAGAAATGCAGACACGTTGTTTTTGAAACTTCAGCAGAAGGGAAGTGAGACACAGGGCATTAGCTAGATGAGAGCTGCGGGCCAGATAAAACAACTCCCACTGAACAGACTGCCTGTTTGACCAGCAAATAGTCTTTGATGTGTTTAATAACAGAAACAGAGAGATTCAGTCCACATGGACATGACTGTCAGGACAGAGTCATTTACCAGTAGTCAGACATCAAGTAGGAAATGGAACAGATAGCAATGAACTTTGGCATGACAATGATGCATTAATTGCAGGAGCATAACTGTTTATCTTCGCCAAGCTACTCCACTTTGACTCGTCTGGGCAAAGTGATACTCCCACACAGAGGTCAGAGTTCACTAACAGCAGCTACAGGGCTCAGTCTGGAGGAGAGGAGCATGTTGAATACCAAGGTAAGGGTGGTGGCATCCTCCTCTACCCTGCAGGCACCGGGAGCTGTGTGTGTGTGTGTGTGTGTGTGTGTGTGTGTGTGTGTGTGTGTGTGTGTGTGTGTGTACGTGCGGAACGAGAGAGAGCTCTGAGCTCAGCCAAGTATGGCACTAGGGGATTTTCTCCTCCATTCATTACTCAATCTATCTCAAAGAGCTGCTTGCTCATCGCTGTTTGTTTTCTGAGCAATCGACATTGTGAATCTGTAAGGTACCGAAATATTCAAATAAACAATTACCGCTTACAGGCACTGGCAACAATGTGAGGAATTTCTCTGGCTGCATTGTGTGTTGCAGCTTGCCTCCACTAAGCCTGTGGCTTTGTCTTTCACCAGAGACTACAGAGGCTGTGGGTATTGCCTCAGAGAGACACACTAGTCACCCCTAGATCTCTTTTGACCAGAGTCCTCTGCTTGGCCCCGACAGGGTCACAGAATAGTTTCCCTTCGGTAAGGCGAGGGAGATAACAACCTGTCTTTTTCACACACTCACAGACACTCTCCTCCTCTCTCTCTCCATCACGTCTGTGTTGGAGACAGGTTAGAAGAGGAATCGGAGGTGATGTTTCAGCCTGGGGATTTCAAAACCACTTTTGGAATGTTTTTCCGTTTTATTCCACTAGTAAAGTCTGAAACGGTTGGGGGAATTGACAAGCAGGGTGAATGTGTGTCAGAGCGACTGTCCCTTTCATCTCAGATTGCTAGTCCTCAGGCACTGAGCAGAATGAAGAGGAGGAGAAGAACCAGGAGGAGGATGCTACTGACCAGTCTCACTTTCCACTTCTTTCTCTTTCCTCAATGCACCTGACAATTATATCAGCTACCTGCCATCTGATTGGCTCAGAGGACCATATAGGCAGAAGATACTTTGATTTTCATCTCTGTAATTTGATTGGTTCCTTTTTTAGCAGAAACAGTTTGCGGTTCAGATTGTTTTGAGGTAACTCAATTATTGTAGGTCCAAAAGCAGTTTGCTCATAAAAATAATCAAATATACTTTCTCTCACATCTGTTTCTTTCACTAAGGCAATATGACCGCTGCAGTAGAAATGATGTGGCGTGTAGGAATGATGAGGCGTGTTGCTCCTGTAAAAACACTGTTTGATTTCCAGGCCGTCACATGTCTGTGTGTAGCTTTGTTAACCACAGGTAAAAACAAACACTGGGGGCGCTCATTGAGAGCAAGTGTTCCTTTGCAGTAGCCTAACCCTGAGCTGAAAAGGTAAAAATCTGTCGTTCTGCCCCTGAACAAGGCAGTTAACCCACCGTTCCTAGGCCGTCATTGTAAATAAGAATGTGTTCTTAACTGACTTGGGAGGGAGGGAGGGAGGGAGGGAGGCAGGCAGGGAAGGGGCAGGCAGGCAGGCAGGCAGGCAGGCAGGCAGGCAGGCAGGCAGGCAGGCAGGGAGGGAGGGAGGGAGGGAGGGAGGGAGGGAGGCAGGCAGGCAGGCAGGCAGGCAGGCAGGCAGGCAGGCAGGGAGGGAGGGAGGGAGGGAGGGAGGGAGGGAGGGAGGGAGGGAGGGAGGGACAGGCACACATATGTTTCTTCACTTTAGGCCCTTTGAGATGTCTCTCTGGGGAGGCTTCTGTACTGCTGAACCCTTTGTTCAACACATTGGTGCCTTTTTAGAGACATCCAAGAGATGCCTCCTCCATCACACACACACACACACATCCAAACAACATACACACACACACACACACACACACACACACACACACACACACACACACACCCAAACAACATACACACACACACACAAAATACATACAAAAATTGGAATAAAAACACACGAAACCTACCCACTGGTCTGACAGAATAAAAGGTTATATCTTGTAAGACCTGGCAGTGAGAAGGCATGTTGACAGCTGTACACAACTTTATTCTGATAGAGGATGTCAGCCTGCCCAAAAGTCCCCCTCAGAGAGAGAAGAGATGACCATCACAGTCCTTCTCCAGACCTCCCCTCCTCTCCTCTCCCCTCCTCTCCTCTCCTCTCCTCTCCTCTCCTCTCCTCTCCTCTCCTCTCCTCTCCTCTCCTCTCCTCTCCTCTCCTCTCCACTCCTCTCCTCTCCCTTTGTCTCTAATAATCACAAAAGGATCCCTCTGTTCATGTCATCCAGAGATGCTGAGAAAAAGTAGTAAAATGCTCTGTAGGGACAGACCGTCTAAATAACCATATGTCTCTACTATAACACTTACAACAATATTTTGTCTCAGAAACAACATGTTGTTTGACTTCCTTTTCATCTTCAGCCTAGTAACTAATACCCCCTGTCCTGTCAAAATTAACATGTCACGCTAGAGTATACGATCCTTTATAAATCAGCAGTGGCATGACCAGACCAGTACACATAGCCTCTACACACAGCCTCTACACACAGCCCATATGGAGGACCAGGAGTCTTTGTTGCTCCTACCATGGTACCACAGAGAGAGATATGTAGTCACTGTTCTAGGTACTATGGAGGACTATTTCTATCTCTGTCTGTCTCTCTCTCTGTCTCTCTCTCTCTGATACACAGGGTCATCAGAAGAATAAAGAAGGTCCTCACTAATTTCTATCTCACAAGAGTCTGTTTGGATCACCTGACAACAACCCTGGTGAGAAAACACTACACCAGGGAGGAGTGTTTGTTGTTGGCCAGGGAGAGGGAGGTAGGGAGGGAGGGAGGGAGGGAGGGAGAGAGAGGGAGAGGGAGAGGGAGAGGGAAAGAGAGAGAGAGAGAGAACGAGAGCAAGAGAAAGAGACAGAAAAAGAGAGAGGAGTGTGATCTAAACATGTGGAGACTGAAAAGAACAGAGTCTGAAAGAATGAAGTCACAATGTAAGCACTATGTTTGAGAGAGAGAGAGAGAGAGAGATACCAACATAAAACAATGTGTTAACAGCTACACAGCTGGCCCATTTTGCATGCACCCAAATAATCAAACAAACGGGTCCTCTCGTCTCCTCTCCTCTCCTCTCCTCTCCTCTCCTCTCCTCTCCTCTCCTCTCCTCTCCCCCACTCTCATCCCCTCTTCTCAGTAAATGGAATAAACCCAGTGTGTGTGTAGGAGATGAACTCCTTGCTCTAAGGGGCTGATGGGTGTTTTATGGTTCTGTACCGGGCGGTGACCCTGCCCATGGCCCCTTGGGGATCATAGATATGGGCAGAGCCGGCTGTGAGGTGTGTGAGGGGGTGGAGAAGGGGCCATGGATGACAGTTTAATGGCCCCAAGGCTTCCATTTCGACAGCCCCCTGGTGGAGCTGAGTGGGAGAGGGGTGCTGTGGTGCAGCTCTGTGTTGGGCCACATCAACTCCTACAGCTGTTGCTCACCCCAGGGGCCCATCTGGTGCCACGCAGCTCATACCACAAGGAGCACACCGACGCACGCACACACACACACACACACACTCGTACTACAAATGCATGGTGTCAAGCAACCTTAGTCCACATCCGCTCCAATATCTACCACACAGTTTTAATTTAGGAAAATGAAGCTGCTCTTCTCCTGCCTGCTCTCTCCCTCCTAGCAGGCCTTAAACACACACAGACTGGTCCTTAGAACAAATATAAACTGCTCAGGCTTGGATGATTGGGCGGGCTTTACGTTTCAATGTGTTTTTGGGAGCTAAGAACTTCTGTAGGAAATCCTGTTAAAAGCATTAGCTCACTAAGCTCAATGCTCTCTCTTTAGTTGGCCTTGCCCTGTCCCCCCTATGTCTGTCTCAATCAACATACATCTTAATGTAAGATGTAACGTGTATGAAACTGTAGTCAACGCTGTAAGAACTGTGAAAAATCAGTTGTGTGTGATTGTGTCTGTTTGTGAAAGAGGGGTTGGCCACACTTACCTGCAGTAAACAATGTAACATTGAAGAAGGGGGGGATCGGACACCAGGAGTGGTCAGGAGGACACAGAGGTAAAGAGAACAGAACATAGAAGAGGTTTAGCAACAGGGTTGGAATGGTTTCTGTTGTTATGTTGAAAACCAGACGCTACAGTTCATCCCTGGACGGGGTCAGACAGCAGTAACGAGCATTGCATTTCAGGAGGGTCTAAACAGACCCAACAGTGACCTGGGGTTAGAGGGAGAGCCCTGCCTGAGACCCTCTATCACATTCCCCATCCAATCTCAACCTGCCCTCCTTCTCCTCCACCCCTCCATTCTCTCCTCTGACAGCTGCTTAATCCCTTGAACTCTGACCCCAGGAAATTCACTCTCCCAACCTTGACCATTTTCTTTCCCCTCCCTCCAGCATGCCTGGCTGATCTCCATCATCATTCCATTGTCTGAGGCCAAGGAAAACAATTTAAATTCCCGTGGACTGACATCCACTTGTTAAAGGCGAGAGGGGAGGCTGGGGCTGAGGTGTCTGCAGGGTGCTAGCCTGAGGGGTGCTGCTCCATAATGGAGCCTGTCCTGCCACGTAGCCTTCCAACTAGCTTGAGCATCTTTATTGGAAAACAACGAAAAAACAGTCAGCCTACCGGCCACTTCTTCTCGACTGGCAGGTTATAAAAACACAAAATCATTGGTTTGATCATCTTCCTGCTCACGTCTTACCTTGATATAATGGCCTGTGTGTCCATTCCATTAGGTTCTAGTTGTTGGTGATGTGTTATAGGTCCTATGTGAGTAACGTGGTCTGGTTGTTGATGTGTTATAGGTCCTATGTGAGTAATGTGGTCTGGTTGGTGATGTGTTATAGGTCCTATGTGAGTAATGTGGTCTGGTTGGTGATGTGTTATAGGTCCTATGTGAGTAATGTGGTCTGGTTGGTGATGTGTTATAGGTCCTATGTGAGTAATGTGGTCTGGTTGTTGTTGATGTGTTATAGGTCCTATGTGAGTAATGTGGTCTGGTTGGTGATGTGTTATAGGTCCTATGTGAGTAATGTGGTCTGGTTGGTGATCTGTTATAGGTCCTATGTGAGTAATGTGGTCTGGTTGGTGATGTGTTATAGGTCCTATGTGAGTAATGTGGTCTGGTTGGTGATCTGTTATAGGTCCTATGTGAGTAATGTGGTCTGGTTGGTGATGTGTTATAGGCCCTATGTGAGTAATGTGGTCTGGTTGGTGATCTGTTATAGGTCCTATGTGAGTAATGTGGTCTGGTTGGTGATGTGTTATAGGTCCTATGTGAGTAATGTGGTCTGGTTGGTGATGTGTTATAGGTCCTATGTGAGTAATGTGGTCTGGTTGGTGATGTGTTATAGGTCCTATGTGAGTAATGTGGTCTGGTTGGTGATCTGTTATAGGTCCTATGTGAGTAATGTGGTCTGGTTGGTGATGTGTTATAGGTCCTATGTGAGTAATGTGGTCTGGTTGGTGATGTGTTATAGGTCCTATGTGAGTAATGTGGTCTGGTTGGTGATGTGTTATAGGTCCTATGTGAGTAATGTGGTCTGGTTGGTGATGTGTTATAGGTCGTATGTGAGTAATGTGGTCTGGTTGGTGATGTGTTATAGGTCCTATGTGAGTAATGTGGTCTGGTTGTTGTTGATGTGTTATAGGTCCTATGTGAGTAATGTGGTCTGGTTGGTGATGTGTTATAGGTCCTATGTGAGTAATGTGGTCTGGTTGGTGATGTGTTATAGGTCCTATGTGAGTAATGGGGTCTGGTTGGTGATGTGTTATAGGTCCTATGTGAGTAATGTGGTCTGGTTGGTGATGTGTTATAGGTCCTATGTGAGTAATGTGGTCTGGTTGTTGATGTGTTATAGGTCCTATGTGAGTAATGTGGTCTGGTTGGTGATGTGTTATAGGTCCTATGTGCGTAATGTGGTCTGGTTGGTGATCTGTTATAGGTCCTATGTGAGTAATGTGGTCTGGTTGGTGATGTGTTATAGGTCCTATGTGAGTAATGTGGTCTGGTTGGTGATCTGTTATAGGTCCTATGTGAGTAATGTGGTCTGGTTGGTGATGTGTTATAGGTCCTATGTGAGTAATGTGGTCTGGTTGGTGATCTGTTATAGGTCCTATGTGAGTAATGTGGTCTGGTTGGTGATGTGTTATAGGTCCTATGTGAGTAATGTGGTCTGGTTGGTGATGTGTTATAGGTCCTATGTGAGTAATGTGGTCTGGTTGGTGATGTGTTATAGGTCCTATGTGAGTAATGTGGTCTGGTTGGTGATGTGTTATAGGTCCTATGTGAGTAATGTGGTCTGGTTGGTGATGTGTTATAGGCCCTATGTGAGTAATGTGGTCTGGTTGGTGATGTGTGTTATAGGTCCTATGTGAGTAATGTGGTCTGGTTGGTGATGTGTTATAGGTCCTATGTGAGTAATGTGGTCTGGTTGGTGATGTGTTATAGGTCCTATGTGAGTAATGTGGTCTGGTTGTTGTTGATGTGTTATGTGAGTAATGTATTTCTGACTAAATAATACCTGCTGAGAGTTAAGAGCAGGCAATTTCTGTCTTATGCTGATTGGCAAAGCATCCCACCACTACATTACAACATAATCACATTGCTTGAAAAAAATGTTTAACCTTTATTTAACTAGGCAAGTCAGTTAAGAACAGATTCTTATTTACAATAACGGCCTACCGGGGAACAGCAGGTTAACTGCCTTGTTCAGGGGCAGAACGACATATGTTTTACCTTGTCAGCTCGGGGATTCGATCTAGCAACCTTTCGGTTGACTGACTCTGACTCAGAGTATCACACCACTACATTACAGCACAATCACACTGACTCACAAAGCATCACACCACTACATTACCACATAATCACACTGATTCAGAGCATCACACCACTACATTACCACATAATCACACTGACTCACAAAGCATCACACCACTACATTACCACATAATCACACTGATTCAGAGCATCACACCACTACATTACCACATAATCAAACTGACTCAGAGCATCACCACACTACATTACCACATAATCACACTGACTCAGAGCATCACACCACTACATTACCACATAATCACACTGACTCAGAGCATCACACCACTACATTCCAGCATAATCACACAGCTAGGAGTGAGGTTATTATCTCTCTCCCTGGGAAGGATGTTAATTACACAATAGGAAATAAAAAAGGAGGCAAAGATACATTTGTGCTAAGCTTTCTGAATATGCAAATGAGATGGCTCTCAATGCCCTAAAATGTCACAGGCAATCAGCAAGGAGATACTTCATAAGTGCGAGCATTACGTCTGCATCCACGAGGTGAAACGGCAGCTAAAGCAGTGATAACCTATTGTAACCCATATTCTCCCTCTGCACTGAAATCTCTCTCAGCCAGGCCTGATTGCTACATAAAAGCAGTGTCTGTAAAAAGGCAGCAGAGCACACATTCAAAGCTCCTCTTCAGATCAGAGGGAATGAATTCTAGCCAGGACTCATTATGCTCTCTATTGTCCCCTGTACTGTCTCAAGCTCTCACAAGACCAAGTCCAGATGACACAGAGAGGCTCCAATGTATGGCTCCTTGAAATGTAAAACATTATTAAACTTTTGGCTTTACAGGCCACAAGTTTCCCCTCACCCTCTATGATACAACAGGCCGATTATTGGAGGAAAGTGGGCCTGTTATTGTGTGGACTGAGATTTTACTCCCCAATCCATCTACTCACCTTGCATCAACAACGAATCATGAGACTCACAAAGAAAATCACTACCTCGTCAATGAACCCTGCCTTTGAACTAGGTTCAAACCAGCCTCTTCTATCAAGAAATCAAGAAATCCAGGGCAGGGTACTGTGTTGTGCCACTCATCAGATTGTGTTGCTTAGGCAGGGCAGGAGAACAGAGAAAGATGAGACACTACAAGAAAATCAACAAAAAAAATCAACAACGGTAGGAACATGGAGGAGTTCAGGCCCCGCCCTGTAGGGCTAATCTGGATCAAAGGGACATCAGGGAGTTCTATGTTTTGCTCCGGCTGCTCTGGCACCCCTGACACGCCAGCGCTGTGAACTCTGACCCTGGGGCATCGGAGCCCCCCACCACAACCTCAGGAACCCTGGCACAAACACAGACGGTTCACAAACACTCTAACATGTATTATTCATCTATTTCACTACTCCTTCCCCCTCTTCTCTCATCCCTCTCTCCTCCCTTCCCCCTCTACTCTCTTCCCTCTCTCCTCTCATCCCTCGCTCCTCTCATCCCTCTCTACTCTCTTCCCCCTCTCCTCTCATCCCTCTCTCCTCCCTTCCCCTCTACTCTCATTCCTCTCTCCTCCCATCCCTCGCTCCTCTCATCCCACTCTCCTCTCTTCCCCCTCTACTCTCATCCCTCTTTTCACTCTTCCCTCTTCTCTCATTCCTCTTCCCTCTCTTTTCCCAGTGGAGTCACCCTGGGGTGGGCATTATGCCGCCTCTCTGACTAGAGGGGGTAGGTGAGTGAAAGGGGTGAGGGTGAGGGGGGAACCCAAATCTAATTTCATATGCCACCTTTCTTCTGGGGCTGAGGAGCTGAGGTGGCTAGGATGAATACTAGACTGTATTTTAGTGTAGAGAAGAGGAGGAGTACTAGACTGTATTTTAGTGTTGAGAAGAGAGCGGAATACTAGACTATAATTTAGTGTTGAGAAGAGGAGAGGAGGAATACGGGACTGTATTTTAGTGTTGCGAAGAGAAGAAGATGAGTACTAGACTATTTTAGTGTTGAGAAGAGGAGAGGAGGAGTACTAGAATGTATTTTAGTGTTGAGAAGAGGAGGAGTACTAGAATGTATTTTAGTGTTGAGAAGAGGAGGAATACTAGAATGTATTTTAGTGTTGAGAAGAGGAGGAATACTAGACTGTATTTTAGTGTTGAGAAGAGGAGGAGTACTAGAATGTATTTTAGTGTTGAGAAGAGGAGGAATACTAGAATGTATTTTAGTGTTGAGAAGAGGAGGAGTACTAGACTGTATTTTAGTGTTGAGAAGAGGAGGAATACTAGACTGTATTTTAGTGTTGAGAAGAGGAGGAATACTAGACTGTATTTTAGTGTTGAGAAGAGGAGGAATACTAGACTGTATTTTAGTGTTGAGAAGAGGAGGAATACTAGACTGTATTTTAGTGTTGAGAAGAGGAGGAATACTAGAATGTATTTTAGTGTTGAGAAGAGGAGGAGTACTAGACTGTATTTTATTGTTGAGAAGTGTATTTTGTATGGAAATAGCAGGGGGGACCCTGGCCTCATCTCTCCCAGGTCAGCACACTAGTCAGTTTGTGATGTTTGCTTGGTACAGTGGCTTGCGAAAGTATTCACCCCCTTGGCATTTTTCCTATTTTGTTGCCTTACAACCTGAAATTACAATACATTTTTGGGGGGTTTGTATCATTTGATTTACACAACATGCCTACCACTTTGAAGACGCAAAATATTTTTGATTGTGAGACAAACCAGAAATAACACAAATAAACAGAAAACATGAGCGTGCATAACTATTCACCCTCCCAACGTCAATACTTTGTAGAGCCACCTTTTGCAGCCATTACAGCTGCAAGTCTCTTGGGGTATGTCTCTATAAGCTTGACACATCTAGCCACTGGGATTTTTGCGAATTCTTCAAGGAAAAACTGCTCCAGCTCCTTCAAGTTGGATGGGTTCCGCTGGTGTATAGCAATCTTTAAGTCATACCACAGAGTCTCAATTGGATTGAGGTCTGGGCGATGAATAGGCCATTCCAAGATATTTAAATGTTTCCCGTTAAACCACATGAGTGTTGCTTTAGCAGTATGCTTAGGGTCATTGTCCTGCTGGAAGGTGAACCTCCGTCCCAGTCTCAAATCTCTGGAAGACTGAAACAGGTTTCCTTCAAGAATTTCCCTGTATTTAGCTCCATCCATCATTCCTTCAATTCTGACCAGTTTCCCAGTCCCTGCCGATGAAAAACATCCCCACAACATGATGCTGCCACCAACATGCTTCACTGTGGGGATGGTGCTCTCGGGGTGATGAGAGGTGTTGGGTTTGCGCCAGACATAGCGTTTTCCTTGTTGGCCAAAAAGCAGAATTTTTGTCTCATCTGACCAGAGTACCTTCTTCCATATGTTTGGGGAGTCTCCCACATGCCTTTTGGCGAAAACCAAACGTGTTTGCTTATTTTTTTCTTTAAGCAATGGCTTTCTTCTGGCCACTCTTCCGTAAAGCCCAGCACTGTGGAGGGTACGGCTTAAAGTGGTCCTATGGACAGATATTCCAATCTCTGCTGTGGAGCTTTGCAGCTCCTTCAGGGTTATCTCTGCTCTCTTTGTTGCCTCTCTTATTAATGCTCTCCTTGCCTGGTCTGTGAGTTTTGGTGGGCGGCCCTCTCTTGAGAAGTTTGTTGTGGGGCCATATTCTTCCCATTATTAATAATGGATTTAATGGTGCTCCGTGGGATGTTCAAAGTTTCTGATATTTTTTATAACCCAACCCTGATCTGTACTTCTCCACAACATTGTCCCTGACCTGTTTGGACAGCTCCTTGGTCTTCATAGTGCCGCTTAATTGGTGGTGCCCCTTGCTTAGTGATGTTGCAGACTTTGGGGCCTTTCAGATTAGGTGTATATATACTGAGACCATGTGACAGATCATGTGACACTTGGATTGCACACAGGTGGACTTTATTTTAGTAATTATGTGACTTCTGAAGGTAATTGGTTGCACCGGATTTTATTTAGCGGCTTCATAGCAAAGGGGGTGAATACATATGCACTCACCACTTTTACGTTTTTTTGCATTTTTTGAAAAAAGTTATTTTTTGCATTTCACTTCACCAATTTGGACTATTTTTGGTATGTCCATTACATGAAATCCAAATAAAAATGTAATTACATGTTGTAATTCAACAAAATAGGAAAAATGCGAAGGGGGATGAATACTTTTGCAAGGTACTGTAAGTAAGGATATCCAATAAATTTCAACCCACATCACATGACTCCATTCTAGTGCCTAGTTCTGTGACTAGTCCATGTCTTCTCCTTCAGAATGGGGATCTGTGACTGGTGCATGTCTTCTCCTTCAGAATGGGGTTCTGTGACTGGTGCATGTCTTCTCCTTCAGAATGGGGTTCTGTGACTAGTCCATGTCTTCTCCTTCAGAATGGGGTTCTGTGACTAGTCCATGTCTTCTCCTTCAGAATGGGGTTCTGTGACTGGTGCATGTCTTCTCCTTCAGAATGGGGATCTGTGACTAGTCCATGTCTTCTCCTTCAGAATGGGGTTCTGTGACTGGTGCATGTCTTCTCCTTCAGAATGGGGTTCTGTGACTGGTGCATGTCTTCTCCTTCAGAATGAGGTTCATTGACTAGTCCATGTCTTCTCCTTTAGAATGGGGTTCTGTGACTGGTGCATGTCTTCTCCTTTAGAATGGGGTTCTGTGACTAGTGCATGTCTTCTCCTTCAGAATGAGGTTCTGTGACTGGTGCATGTCTTCTCCTTCAGAATGGGGTTCTATGACTGGTGCATGTCTTCTCCTTCAGAATGAGGTTCTGTGACTGGTGCATGTCTTCTCCTTCAGAATGGGGTTCTGTGACTGGTGCATGTCTTCTCCTTCAGAATGGGGTTCTGTGACTGGTGCATGTCTTCTCCTTCAGACTGGGGTTCTGTGAGGAGGCAGCTTCTGTGTTGGGCTGAGCCAAGTGAATTGCCTTAGATAGGACCCTGTGTTAGTGAGAATATCTTTCAGGCCAGGGTGTTGTGGTTGGACAGATTCTCCAGGACCATAAGCTTAAGATTCTCAATGGGAAGGTTTACTTAGCTGACTTAGCTGGTCCAACCCATCGGTTTCTGGGACCAATCAGAAGGGTTAGAATGTGTTTGTGTTCTAGAAATTGTCAGGGAGGAACTCAGATCCAGACTCATTGCGGAGAAGAAGGGAACGTCCGTGTGGCGTGGTGTAGCATTTAGCCGGAACAAGGAGTTTGGGTAGCTAGGCAATAGGGTAACTGGGATTAAGAAGAGATTAACCTTCCGTTAGAGCACTGGAGAGGGCTGTAACTCCCTATCTGTGTTTGTGTGTGTTCTGCATTCGTGTGTGTGTGTGTGTGTGTGTGTGTGTGTGTGTGTGTGTGTGTGGAGTGTGTATCCTTGAGTGTTCTCTCTGCGGAGGAGAAGAGGATCACAGTGAGAAGATGCTAATGTGAAGAGGCACAGTAATACACTACATTACCAAAAGTATGTGGACCCCTGCTCGTCGAACATCTCATTCCACAATCATGGGCATCAATATGGAGTTGGTCCCCCCCCTTGCTGCTTTAACAGCCTCCACTCTTCTGGGGCAGCTTCCTGCTAGATGTTGGAACAATGCTACACAGACTTGCTTCCATTCCTCCAAAAAAGCATTCATGACGTTGGGGACTGATGTTGGGCAATTAGGCCTGGCTCGCCGGTGCCGTTCCAATTCACCCCAAATGTGTTTGATGGGGTTGAGATCAGGGCTCCGTGCAGGCCAGTTCTTCCACACCAATCTAGACAAACCATTTCTGTATGGACCATACTTTGTGCACGGGGGCATTGTCATGCTGAAACAGGAAAGGGCCTTCCCCAAACTGTTGCCACAAAGTTGGAAGCACAGAATCATCTAGAATGTCATTGAATACATGAAAAATAGCCACAAACCATTATTCCTCCTCCACCAAACTTTACAGTTGGCACTATGCATTCAGGCAGGTAGCGTTCTCCTGGCATACAAACCCAGATTCGTCCATCGGACTGCCAGATGGTGAAGCATGATCCATCACTCCAGAGAACGCGTTTCCACTGCTCCAAAATCCGATGGCGGCGAGCTTTACACCACTCCAACCGACTCTTAGCATTGTGCATGGTGATCTTAGGCTTGTTGTAGCAACATCTCAAGGATGATCAATGGAAACAGGATGCACCTGAGCTCAATTTCGAGTCTCATAGCAAAGGGTCTGAATACTTATGTAAATAAGGTCTTGCTGTTTTTATTTTTAATACATTTGCTAAAATAAAAAATAAAACAAATCTGCATTGACATGATGAGGTATTGTGTGTAGATTGATGAGGATATATTTTTTATTTAACCCTTGTTTGGTGTTTGGGTCTGTGGGACTCATTTTCAATGTTTACTAAAAGAAAAATTATACAATTAATTATTTTTTCAACCTGAGACTCATTGGCCTTGGCTCATATATAGGAGAGAGGAAATCTTTACGCACACACACACACGCGCAAACACGCAGGCACACACGCACGCACGCACACATGCACGCTCGCACGCACGCACACACACACACACACACACAGAGAGGAGGACAAAGCGTTGTAGGTAAGATGTATTAATCTCTCCCTGCTACGCCTCTCCAACTCCATATGCTATCAATAATACCTTAATTGCCATGTTACACACATATGCACAGGCAAACACACACACTTGTGCACATACACACCGAGGCACTGCTTTTCCATACAACACATGAACAAACAATCTAGAACAAACACATTTTCTTCACCCAAACACATTCATCAGCCATTTATTTTCAAAGATGCCTTTGAGTGCGAAAACAAGTTCCGACTCTGCAGGGGTGGAATCAAACATGGGAACAGTACATTGAAATAACTGTAATAATGAGAAGTCTTTAATTTCCAAAACAGCAAGGACTCCATTGAACTCCAGTGATCCTTTGAACTAACAAATTGCTTGATGTAATCTCTCACTTTCACAATTCGTCATCCTTGATAATTCTTTCCCCCTCCTTCTGTTATAAATCAGTGAACTCTGGTGAGTTTCCTTGTGCGTTTATTTTGGACAGGGTCATAATAATTCAATGTGAACGACAGGAAGCCAGGCAAGCTAGAGGCAGGCCCGCTCGATAATGACTTCCCTTTGCTCTCTGTTGTTTCTGTGCCTGGCGCTGCTCCCTACAAGGCAGTGGTGACCCCAGAGGAGAAACTCTGGTCTGGCTGTGGTTATTGGCCCGAGCTCTGGGATCTGGGAGGGGAGTCCAAGTCCCCCTCCGCTTCCCCCTCTCTACCCCTCATTTCACCACATCAACACAACGCCTCCGCACTGGATGGGACAGGCATTCTCTTCAGTTTCCTCTACAGTGGGACGTAGCCAGCCACACAGTACTGCATGGGAAGTAGAGGAACACACACATCTGCTGTGCTGCTGATCATTAGCACCTAGTGGAAACAAATGTCCCAAAGTAAGCAGTGTCCATCTCCACATGATCAACGTCTCTCTCCACTGTGGTTGAAACAAAGCTGAGATTGTAGCTGTTGTAGCTGCAGCCAGACCAAGCACACACTCAAACCAGCTGTTTCACCAAAACAGACTGAAGCACAGTAGCTCGGAGTGACAACATTTACTTTTGATTGCTAATAAAACCAACAATGGGAAACATATCATTCCTGTGTAATACCTATTCACAATCCCAGAGTTGATGAAAAGTGAAATGTGTGAGAAGAAATCTAACTCCCTCCTTGTGGTTTACAGTCATGAGATCACATGGCTACAGAGGCAGTCAGTAGAAACATCTGGCCTTCAAAGAGGTACAGTAAGGTTGCACTGATGTTGGTCTGAAAGCGCTACCAGGGTCTATCCCAAACACTATTCAACTGACAGATTGTGTTGACTACTCTGCCATGTGCCAGCTCCACAGTCCTTCTCACAGTGCTGTACAGTGTATTTCCATGGACTATTTCACCACATGTGATTTACAAAACACATAATGCCAATACTATAACACACAAGGACTTTTTGACATTTATTAAAATGTACGATAGAATATCATGGAAACAACTTTAACAAGTTTAACTTTTCCATTTCCAAACCATCTCTATAACTATAAATCGGAGAGTACAAAAAATATTCCCCATGAAGGAATTCTAAAGAGTTCAATGGCTGACTACCAAAAGCCTTGCTCTCCCCCTCTACCCGTCTCTCTGTGTCTGCAATAGCATAGTGCATTCATTATGATCAAATGAACTTAGGGCCGGAGCTGTTTTAAGGTCAGAGGTGACTGAATGGACATGACTGTGATGTGATGTGAGTGGGCCTGGAGGGAGTGGAGGGATCTCCATCACTATGTACTAGTCAATATGCACAGGTTGTTAAAAGATGTATGTACGCAGAGAGGCTAGCATCGACTAGATAGAGTGAGAGGACATTAAGGCGATCTATACAGGAGGCTTACATCTCTGTATGACATTTAGACTAATCACAACACTGACCCCCACATCTCTCAGTCTCCTAGGACCACTACACCTAACTCACTGCTGTAGCAGGGACAGATAGGCTCACACACGCTACTGTTCACTGCAGATATAAGTGAATAGAAAACATGGGGTTTAAGGAAATGACAGTTGAATCCTAAATAATTATCCCCTGATTATGGAGAGAAGGATTCTGTTACTTAGTACTTTCTACCACCATAACCATCCACAAGACCCACAAGTGACGGGGCAGAAAGAGAGTGTATTGTGTTTCCGCAGCGCTAAACCTGAGCTCGCTGTGCGGTAGGACGGCAGGGCCCTGCTAAACCCTGCAATTACCTCCCTAAACTCCCTCTCCTTTCCCCTCCTCCTCCCTCTACAGGAGGGCAGCTTTCACAGACCATCAACTGAGGCTGGATTAGACCCTGTATGAGTAGGGCACAATTACAGACTGCCGTCTTCTCGGCTCCACCCACACACACACCGGGTCATTTCTCCACCCTCTCCATCAGGCAGCTGGCATCCAGCTGGGCACGGCTTCTCAGGGCGTTGCGGTGCCCACATATAACCCGGCGGCCAGGGAATGCCAGGGTTCCACATGTGCTGTTGAAGGGGTAGATGGTAGTCTAGAAGGTGTGTTGGCCACGTGTGACGACACACAGCAGAACGCTCCAGATCTTCCAGCTCTGACTGGAGGTCCAATCAGAGTCAGAGGAGGGAAAGGCTGTGGTCTGGTGGGCACAGTGTTGGCAGACTCTGCTCATTAAACATCTGTAGAAAGGATTTGGAGTTATTCTGTTCTGACGTAACACACCACCAGATATCTATTAAACTCTGCAGGCCTACTGATGACTCATCAAGATTAGTCTATGCAGAAATCTCATCATTGCATAAGCAAAAGCTAAAATAACCAGCGTGAAATGGCTGTATAGAGGAAGCACCATTCTTCTCTCTGTTTTAAAATGGCTCTGGTCTTTCTTCCTGTCTCCAGAGAGAATCTCCAGCTGTGTCATGTGCCTCCATGTGTATAAAAAAGGACCATCAAAGAACATATTTCTTTCATTCCAGGCAATTTCCCTAATCCCTGATGAGCTGCAGGGGAGAGGGTAACATTATGGATGTGGGTTAGCAGGTGGTACTGCAAAGATTGTGTGGGATTTTGTGTGTTTGTGTGTGTGTGTGTGTGACTGTATTCATAAAGCCTTGTTTAAATGTAACTTTTTTATGTGACTGAATGTCACCCATGTGTTCTTTACGCCCTCCTGTGTCTTTGTGTGTGTATGTGTTGCTGGGGATAGCGGTATTAGTGTGGCGCAGCCAGAACCCTCTCCCCCAGGAGAAGGGACTGAGCCCCTTGAAGCAGCTTACTTCTCAAGGATTAGTTTATCCAATGTGCACTAATCACATATAAACTCCCCATTGGTGAGCCCTCTCACAGAAGAGTCCTCTGTCTGCTCTCTCCACAGGCCAACCGAGCATCAACAGCCTGGGAGGCAGGAGGGGACGGGGAGATGATGGGTGAAGGGGAGGTAGGAGGGGTGAAGGGGAGGCAGGAGGAGTGAAGGGGAGGCAGGAGGGGACGGGAAGATGAGGGGTGAAGGGGAGGCAGGATGGGTGAAGGGGAGGCGGGAGGGGACAGGAAGATGAGGGGTGAAGGGGAGGCAGGAGGGAAGGAGGGGAGGCAGGAGGGGAGAAGGGGAGGCAGGAGGGGGGAAGGGGAGACAGGAGGGGGAGGCAGGAGGGGACGGGGAGGGGAGGCAGGCAGGCAGGCAGGATGAAGGAGAGGCAGGAGGAGAGAACGGGAGGCAGGAGGGGGAGGCAGGAGGGGGGAGGCAGGAGGGGTGAAGGGGAGGCAGGAGGGGAGAAGGGGAGGCAGGAGGGGGAAGGGGAGGCAGGAGGGGGAGGCAGGAGGGGACGGGAAGATGAGGGGTGAATGGGAGGCAGGAGGGGTGAAGGGGAAACGAGGGGTGAAGGGGAGGCAGGAGGTACGAGGGGTGAAGGGGAGACGAGGGGTGAAGGGGAGGTAGGAGGGGTGAAGGGGAGGCAGGAGGGGTGAAGGGGAGGCAGGAGGGGTGAAGGGGAGATGAGGGGTGAAGGGGAGGCAGGAGGGTGAAGGGGAGGCAGGAGGGGTGAAGGGGAGACGAGGGGTGAAGGGGAGAGAAGGGGTGAAGGGGAGACGAGGGGTGAAGGGGAGGCAGGAGGGTGAAGGGGAGACGAGGGGTGAAGGGGAGGCAGGAGGGGTGAAGGGGAGACAAGGGGTGAAGGGGAGGCAGGAGGGGTGAAGGGGAGACAAGGGGTGAAGGGGAGGCAGGAGGGGTGAAGGGGAGACGAGGGGTGAAGGGGAGGCAGGAGGGTGAAGGGGAGCCGAGGGGTGAAGGGGAGGCAGGAGGGGTGAAGGGGAGACAAGGGGTGAAGGGGAGGCAGGAGGGGTGAAGGGGAGACGAGGGGTGAAGGGGAGGCAGGAGGGGTGAAGGGGAGACGAGGGGTGAAGGGGAGGCAGGAGGGGTGAAGGGGAGGCAGGAGGGGTGAAGGGGAGACGAGGGGTGAAGGGGAGGCAGGAGGGTGAAGGGGAGACGAGGGGTGAAGGGGAGGCAGGAGGGGTGAAGGGGAGGCAGGAGGGGTGAAGGGGAGAGAAGGGGTGAAGGGGAGGCAGGAGGGGTGAAGGGGAGAGAAGGGGTGAAGGGGAGAGAAGGGGTGAAGGGGAGAGAAGGGGTGAAGGGGAGAGAAGGGGTGAAGGGGAGAGAAGGGGTGAAGGGGAGAGAAGGGGTGAAGGGGAGAGAAGGGGTGAAGGGGAGAGAAGGGGTGAAGGGGAGAGAAGGGGTGAAGGGGAGACGAGGGGTGAAGGGGAGAGAAGGGGTGAAGGGGAGAGAAGGGGTGAAGGGGAGGCAGGAGGGGTGAAGGGGAGAGAAGGGGTGAAGGGGAGACGAGGGGTGAAGGGGAGGGACACACTCATAATGTGTTACATTTGTGTTATTGAGAAGAAATGGCCAACTCATTTCCAACTAGACCATCTGCAATCGATAACACTACCTCCACTGGTCCTGATATCATTTCCTGTCTTTCCATGACTGCTATTACAGATGGCAGAGGGGTCTAGTAACTTTATCATCAAATCAAATGTTATTTGTCACATGCGCCAAATACAACAGGTGTGCACCTTACAGTGAAATGCTTACTTTCAACCCCTTAACCAACAATGCAGTTTTAAGAAAAATACCTAAAAAAAATAAATAAATAAAAGTAACAAATAATGAATCCATGCTGCCTCTGTCTCTCTCCCATACATCAGGTCAGAGCCCAGAGAGAGAGGGAGAGAGGGGGGGATACCCTGCAGAAAGCAGTCAGCCCAATTTCCCCCTGTCACCACTGGCCTTCCTGACAGCTCTGAGATGTGGACTGCAGTAACGAGCAGCCGTAGCAGCCACCCGCCAGTGTCAGCGTTTTCCTGCCCGTACTGACGGACCACTGGGCCCTGAGTGGAGGGGGGTGGAGGAGAGTGGGGGATAGCGGTGTGAGAGAGGGGGGTCAAGGGCAGCTTGTTACCTCTGAGTGAGTGTCAGTCTGGTGCAGCATGTCAATTTCAGAACAACTCGGCCCCCCTGCCCACCTTCTGCCCTGGAAATGATGAGAGTTGGGATGCGGGGTAAAGATTGTGGTAGCCAGCCACTACCCTCTGCATCTGATTGCAGTCAATGGGTCAGTTTAACATCAGTACAGCATACACCCATCCTGGAGCTCACTCAGCGGTTTGGACAAAGTTAGCAATCATATGGCGCTGGTCCCAACTATAATGACTTTACCATGTGAATAAATGAATAACTACCATATCTACCATCTGATTTGACTGTCATTGAGTCTAACACGGACTCACCATCATCCACTACCAGATGTAGGACGTCTGCTGGTGTATGGAGTACAGGTGAACACCAGGAGAATGTGATGTAGACCGCTACAACACAGTCAAGGTGCTTCTTCAGGCTAGGGTCTATTTTTCTCCATTTCCGCTTGACTGACGTGCCCAAAGTAAACTGCCTGTTGCTCAGGCCCTGAAGCCAGGCCCTGAAGCCAGGATATGCATATAATTGGTACCATTGGAAAGAAAACATTCTGAAGATTATAGAAATGTTAAACTAATGTAGGAGACTATAACACAATAGATATGGTAGGAGGAAATCCAAAGAAAAACCAACGGGAATATAAATTTTTTTGAGAGCCCATGCTCTTCCAATGGAACGTATAGGTAAAAAATGTAATCTAGCTCCCAGTAGGCAATTCCTATGGCTTCCACTGGGTGTCAGTAGTCTTTGATCAAGGTTTCAGGCTTGTTTCTTCCAAAATGAGTAAGAATAATGAGTTTTACTATAAGGACACATACTTGGAAATGTGTGTATGCGCGCGCGATGAAGAGGACACGCACCTGCAAATATCGTTGTCCTATTGAACATACTTCTTTCCGTATTAAATATTATAGTTTAATTACATTTTAAGGTATCTGAGGATTAAATAGAAACGTATTTTGACTTGTTTTAACAAAGTTTAGCGGTAGCTTTTTGGATTCCTTTCACTGCATGTTGAATGAGTGGATTACTCAAATCGATGGCGCCATCTAAACAGGCTTTTTGGGATATAAAGAAGGATTTTATATAACAAAATGACACTACATGTTGTCGCTGGGACCCTTTGGATGACAAATCCTTCAAAAAGTAAGTGAATATTTAATCGCTATTTGTGAATTTATGAAACCTGTGCCGGTGGAAAAATATTTTGATGTGGGGCGCCGTCCTCAAACAATCGCATGGCATGCTTTCTCTGCAAAGCCTACTGTCAATCAGACAGTGCAGTTAGATTAACAAGAATTTAAGATTTTACCTGATATAAGACACTTGTATGTACATAAATGTTTAATATCCATAATTGTTATGATTATTTATTTGAATTGCGCGCCCTCCAGTTTCACCGGAAGTTGTCCCGCTAGCGGGACGTCTAGCCTAATTACTAAAAGCAGTGTCAGGACCCTAGAATAAATAGTCCAACATAGAGGGACCTTTGTGGTGTACAGCCTATCACAGCCAACCTCTGGGGTGTACAGTCTATCACAGCTAACCTCTGGGGTGTACAGCCTATCACAGCTAACCTCTGGGGTGTACAGTCTATCACAGCTAACCTCTGGGTGTACAGTCTATCACAGCTAACCTCTGGGGTGTACAGTCTATCACAGCCAACCTCTGGGGTGTACAGTCTATCACAGCTAACCTCTGGGGTGTACAGCCTATCACAGCTAACCTCTGGGGTGTACAGTCTATCACAGCTAACCTCTGGGGTGTACAGCCTATCACAGCTAACCTCTGGGGTGTACAGTCTATCACAGCTAACCTCTGGGGTGTACAGTCTATCACAGCTAACCTCTGGGGTGTACAGTCTATCACAGCTAACCTCTGGGGTTGTACAGTCTATCACAGCTAACCTCTGGGGTGTACAGTCTATCACAGCTAACCTCTGGGGTGTACAGTCTATCACAGCTAACCTCTGGGGTGTACAGTCTATCACAGCTAACCTCTGGGGTGTACAGCCTATCACAGCTAACCTCTGGGGTGTACAGTCTATCACAGCTAACCTCTGGGGTGTACAGTCTATCACAGCTAACCTCTGGGGTGTACAGCCTATCACAGCTAACCTCTGGGGTGTACAGCCTATCACAGCTAACCTCTGGGGTGTACAGTCTATCACAGCTAACCTCTGGGGTGTACAGCCTATCACAGCCAACCTCTGGGGTGTACAGTCTATCACAGCTAACCTCTGGGGTGTACAGCCTATCACAGCTAACCTCTGGGGTGTACAGTCTATCACAGCTAACCTCTGGGGTGTACAGCCTATCACAGCTAACCTCTGGGGTGTACAGCCTATCACAGCTAACCTCTGGGGTGAAAACACAGCAATCCACAGTGGCCTTTCCAGAGGAGTTAGGAAACAAGCAGATCACTACCAGGGAGTTTCCATTACACTCTGGCAAAAGATCCTGGCACTGCCAATAAACATGGGGGAGGGGAGGAGAGGGGAGAGAGGGGTGGAGAGAGAGAGAGCGAGGAGGGAGAAAAGCCCCAGTGAAATCTGACTGGCTTGCTTCCAAGGCTTTTTCTTGAAGCCTTCCTCACATCCTCTTATTATTCTCTCCATCTCTCTTCTCCATCTCTCTTCTCCATCTCTCTTCTCCATCTCTCTTCTCCATCTCTCTTCTCCATCTCTCTTCTCCATCTTACCTCCATCTGCTTTTCTTCCTGATGCCGTTTCTCTAGTTTCCCTTCCCTTCTCCCCCCTCTGCTGCTCTTCATTCATCAGCCTGGAGTGTTATGTCTACATTCATAACTCCCTCTCTCTGCTCTTCCCCTCTCCCCCCTCTGCTGCTCTTCATGTGTATTTCTATTTGTATGTATTATGGATCCCCATTAACTGCTGCCAAGGCCTACTAGAAAGTGGCCCTTGGAGACATCAGCCTGGAGCCTTATGTCTATATGCATAATATACCTTTCTCTCTTCTCTCCATCTCTCTTCTCCATCTCTCTTCTCTCAATCTCTCTTCTATCCATCTCTCTTCTCTCCATCTCTCTGTCTCCTTGTACCGTGTTGTCCTCTGAATTCTGTCTCTAGGCTGTGCAGGGTTTACCCCTAGCCTCCTGTTCATCTGGTGGTGTTTACCCCGTAGCCTCCTGCTCATCTGGTGGTTTTTACCCCCTAGCCTCCTGCTCATCTGGTGGTTTTTACCCCCTAGCCTCCTGCTCATCTGGTGGTGTTTACCCCCTAGCCTCCTGTTCATCTGGTGGTGTTTACCCCCTAGCCTCCTCTTCTTCTGGCTTCTCTGCCTGACAACCATTACACAGATTAGGGGAAACACTGGACTATGTTTTATACAGAACATGTCTTAACATTGAAATAATACATTAATAGCCCTCTGTGTAATGGAAAGTAGTTTGTGCATTAATCTCATTACTTGCTAAATTCATTACTTGCGGAGAAATTGGAACCATCAGTGAATCAGTTAACACACCCCAGCAGTGGGCTTGGTTCCATTCAGACTACGTTAATCTATGCCTGTATGGGTGTGGAGGGGTGTGTGTGTGTGGGGGTGGAGGGGGTCAGATGCCCTGTGAGCAGCTGGGGTTGCTTAGAGAGAGCCTTTTCAATGGCTGCCAGTTCTTACACTGAGCTGGGGAAGCCTGTGATTTATGAAGCAAACTAATTTGTAAATGAGTGGCGCTCGACTCCAAAACGGCCCGAACCTGCTGATGAGAGACAGAGAGGGGAGCAAGAGACACTCCAGCTAACACCTTCTCTCTGAGGAGATACGGCCCGTCTCACTTGCACACCACAGGTCAATGGTCCATATGATGATCAGGAACAGAGCACAGGACAGAGACAACGGCTTCATCATACCAGGCTGGCACAGACGCTGGCACACAATAGGCACAGCGGACACGTTTCATGAGGGATTGGAAGGTGGTCCTATAGGGGTTTGGAAGGACCTTAACCCCTATAGGACCTTAACCCCTATAGGACCTTAACCCCTATAGGACCTTAACCCCTATAGAACCTTAACCCCTACAGGACCTTAACGCCTACAGGACCTTAACGCCTACAGGACCTTAACCCTTATAGGACCTTAACGCCTACAGGACCTTAACCCCTACAGGACCTTAACCCCTACAGGACCTTAACCCCTACAGGACCTTAACCCCTACAGGACCTTAACGCCTACAGGACCTTAACGCCTACAGGACCTTAACGCCTACAGGACCTTAACGCCTACAGGACCTTAACCCCTACAGGACCTTAACCCCTATAGGACCTTAACCCCTATAGGACCTTAACCCCTATAGGACCGTGACCCCTATAGGACCGTAACCCCTATAGGACCTTATCCCCTTACCTTCGTCGCCAAACCCACTGGCTCCAGGTCATCTATAAGTCTTTGCTAGGTAAAGCCCAACCTTATCTCAGCTAACTGGTCACCATCGCAGCACCCACAAATAGCACGCGCTCCAGCAGGTATATTTCACTGGTCACCCCCAAAGCCATTTCCTCCTTTGGCCGCCTTTCCTTCCAGTTCTCTGCTGCCAATGACTGGAACGAATTGCAAAAATTACTGAAGCTGGAGACTCATATCTCCCTCACTAACTTTAAGCATCAGCTGTCAGAGCAGCTCACAGATCACCGCACCTGTACATAGCCCATCTGTAAATAGCCCATCCAACTACCTCATCCCCATACTGTTATTTATTTATTTTTGCTCCTTTGCACCCCAGTATCTCTACTTGCACACTCATCATCTGCACATCTATCACTCCAGTGTTTAATTGCTAAATTGTAATTATTTTGCCACTATTTATTGCCTTACCTCCCTTATCTTACCTCATTTGCACACACTGTATATATACTTTTCTATTGTGTTATTGACTGTATGTTTGTTTTTTCCATGTGTAACTCTGTGTTGTTGTTTGTGTCGCACTGCTTTGCTTTATCTTGGCCAGGTCGCAGTTGTAAATGAGAACTTGTTCTCAACTAGCCTACCTGGTTAAATAAAGGTGAAATACAATCTATTAAAAAACAACCTTATAGGACCTTAACCCTTATAGAAGCTGAACCCCTATAGGACCTTAACCCTTATAGAAGCTGAACCCCTATAGGACCTTAACCCTTATAGAAGCTTAACCCCTATAGGACCTTAACCCTTATAGAAGCTTAACCCCTATAGGACCTTAACCCTTATAGAAGCTTAACCCATATAGGACCTTAACCCTTATAGAAGCTTAACCCATATAGGACCTTAACCCTTATAGAAGCTGAACCCCTATAGGACCTTAACCCTTATAGAAGCTTAACCCATATAGGACCTTAACCCTTATAGAAGCTGAACCCCTACAGGAGCTTAACAAACACAAAAATGTATGTTTTGGTAACAGGCAGGGTAATCAGGCTTCAGTTGTTTGTTTATGTGAAACATGGTGATAAAATCCTACTAATACTGTACTGTTGCATCAGTCTAACAGCTGATATTAGTCAAACAGAGCCGCTCCCTCTGGCAGACCTAAACAGCAGGAGATAGAGAAATGAGGAGAGGAGAGGGGGGGTGGGGTCTAGATGGGAGGATGGAGGAGTGATGGAGGGGTGAGGAGAGCAGGGGGTATCAATTTTCCTCCATCCCTGGAGGGGACAGTTAGTGGAAGGGGGAAGCAGGTGCATGGGAATTCAACGCTCATTGCATATGCATGTGCATGCTGCTCCAAGAAAACCACCAGCAGCCTGGCTTGGGGAGAGAACATAGAGGACTGAAAGGGACTCTACATGCTCTTGGTAAGGATGATATTAACTGTATCTCTACATGCTCTTGGTAAGGATGATACTAACTGTATCTCTACATGCTCTTGGTAAAGATGATACTAACTGTATCTCTACATGCTCTTGGTAAGGATGATACTAACTGTATCTCTACATGCTCTTGGTAAGGATGATACTAACTGTATCTCTACATGCTCTTGGTAAGGATGATACTAACTGTATCTCTACATGCTCTTGGTAAGGATGATACTAACTGTATCTCTACATGCTCTTGGTAAGGATGATACTAACTGTATCTCTACATGCTCTTGGTAAGGATGATACTAACTGTATCTCTACATGCTCTTGGTAAGGATGAGTGAGAACATGTCCTGTACTGTACCATGACTGGTGTCTACCATGCCAAAGGTCTGTCTATAGACATTCACACCTGCCTCTCCCTCCATCCCTGTCTCAGAAACTCCAGCCATCTCCTACTAGTGCTACCACCAAGCTGGGCTGGTTGTCCAGTCAACACGGGAACTAATGTGCTTGAACAGGACATCTATTGGGGCCTACCAGTATCAAAGAGCTTCCTCTGCCACTGCCTGTTCCAACAGGGCTCCTCCTGGCAACAACATGGTAACCACAGGACAGGGGCTTCCCGCATGAGAACATCAAATCACAGCAACATCGCAACACAAAGGCCCCTAGCAACATGACAAGGGCCACAATGACATCACATAGAGACTACACCGACCTCACATTGAGATCAATACAGCATATTAGCCTGGGTACCTAAACTTTGGCCGATCGCCTAACAGTTGTTTTGGAGAAACAACTACAGCCATATTGATTTGTTCTTAGATGGACATGATGTGTTGATTTGTTCTTAGATGGACATGATGTGTTGATTTGTTCTTAGATGGACATGATGTGTTGATTTGTTCTTAGATGGACATGATGTGTTGATTTGTTCTTAGATGGACATGATGTGTTGATTTGTTCTTAGATGGACATGATGTGTTGATTTGTTCTTAGATGGACATGATGTGTTGATTTGTTCTTAGATGGATATGATGTGTTGATTTGTTCTTAGATGGACATGATGTGTTGATTTGTTCTTAGATGGACATGATGTGTTGATTTGTTCTTAGATGGACATGATGTGTTGATTTGTTCTTAGATGGACATGATGTGTTGATTTGGTCTTAGATGGACATGTGTTGATTTGTTCTTAGATGGACATGATGTGTTGATTTGGTCTTAGATGGACATGATGTGTTGATTTGGTCTTAGATGGACATGATGTGTTGATTTGTTCTTAGATGGATATGATGTGTTGATTTGTTCTTAGATGGACATGATGTGTTGATTTGTTCTTAGATGGATATGATGTGTTGCTTTGTTTTTAGATGGACATGATGTGTTGATTTGTTCTTAGATGGATATGATGTGTTGATTTGTTCTTAGATGGACATGATGTGTTGATTTGTTCTTAGATGGACATGATGTGTTGATTTGTTCTTAGATGGATATGATGTGTTGATTTGTTCTTAGATGGACATGATGTGTTGATTTGGTCTTAGATGGACATGATGTGTTGATTTGTTCTTAGATGGACATGATGTGTTGATTTGTTCTTAGATGGATATGATGTGTTGATTTGTTCTTAGATGGACATGATGTGTTGATTTGTTCTTAGATGGATATGATGTGTTGATTTGTTCTTAGACGGACATGATGTGTTGATTTGTTCTTCTCTCTGTGCGTTACTGGGCTCCGTTCATAAACTGTGTCTGTATAAATGGGCACCAAACAGACGGGGAGGCTGAATCTGATACTATGTAGAGAGATTTATTATACAGTCCTGACAGCCTGGAGAGAGGGAGACAAGGAAAAAAGTGTGTGTGTTTGGGGGGGGGGGGGGCTCCTCTTCCCTGCTAGGCAGTGTAATAACCTTTTAAATCATGTTTGATGTTTTTAAGTTGGGCACAGTGGCGATCCTGGCAATATCTGCACGCTGATATTAAAGTGAATTTCTGGCAGTAATCTCATTGCTTTGTTTGACGGTTCGCAATATGACCCCCTCCCCCTTAACCCCCCTCATCCTCACCCCCTACCTGCCCCTGGAAGCCTCTCCATCCCCCTTGAGACCCCCCATCTCCCCCCTGCTTCACCCTGGCCCTGACACTGGTTGCTAATGGTCCCTCTGTTGGGAGAGGGCTAGAGGCAACAACAGGATGCAGCAACGGGACCTTCTGTTGAAGCCCTGTTCAATATGCACATACTTTATGGTCTACATAGAGAGGAGAGGAGAGGAGAGGAGAGGAGAGATCTTTGTGCTGTGTAAACAGACAGACAGTGTGGAGATTGTAACTGTCTGTCCCTCTCTGCTCTGTCTTGGTGTGGCAGACTCCAGCTGCTAGCCACGACTGTTGGAGTGAGTGACGGCCAACGGTAGTGTGTTGGGGTAGACACTAGACAGGTGAGTAGCAGACACACACAGACCCAGTAAACACACACAGTAATGAAATGACCCCCAGTACACAAGGACTTTCCTCCAGTCTCATCTTCAGAGTTAGATGTCACCAAATAGATGTTTGATCACATACACACACCTCAAGCTTATGTCATTCAATCTCAGTGGAAGGCAGATCATGTGTCAACACATCTCTCATGGTCTATAGTTACCCTCAGAAGTGTGGAGTGAAATCCCTGTCAACTCAGAGGGAGGTAAAGTCACACCTGCAGCCCCAGCCTCAGCCTCTCTATCCCAGGCAGCCTCAGCCTCTCTATCCCAGGCAGCCTCAGTCTCTCTATCCCAGGCAGCCTCAGCCTCTCTATCCCAGGCAGCCTCAGCCTCTCTATCCCAGGCAGCCTCAGCCTCTCTATCCCAGGCAGCCTCAGCCTCTCTATCCCAGGCAGCCTCAGCCTCTCTATCCCAGGCAGCCTCAGCCTCTCTATCCCAGGCAGCCTCAGCCTCTCTATCCCAGGCAGCCTCAGCCTCTCTATCCCAGGCAACCTCAGCCTCTTTATCCCAGGCAGCCTCAGCCTCTTTATCCCAGGCAGCCTCAGCCTCTCTATCCCATGTAGCCTCAGCCTCTCTATCCCATGTAGCCTCAGCATCTCTATCCCATGTAGCCTCAGCATCTCTATCCCAGGCAGCTTCAGCCTCTCCATCCCATGTAGACTCAGCCTCTCTATCCCAGGCAGGCTCAGCATTTCTATCCCAGGCAGCTTCAGCCTCTCCATCCCATGTAGTCTCAGCCTCTCTATCCCATGTAGCCTCAGCCTCTCTATCCCATGTAGCCTCAGCCTCTCCATACCAGGCAGCCTCAGTGTAAACCTTACAGCCACCCTACCGAAACACCTTTTCTCACGATTTGAGCACAATGACCCTGAGCTGCAGAGGAAAGCCCCTGATGACAACATAGGCTACATACTCACGGTCTCCACTGAGGACGTATGGAAGTCATTCAAACGTTTTAACCCTTGAAAGGCTGCCGGCCCAGACGGCATCCCTAGTCGTACCCTCAGAGCATGTGCAGAGCAGCTGGCTGTTGTGTTTTCTGACATTTTCAATCTCTCTGTAGCTCAGGTCACTACACCCACCTGCTTCAAGGTGTCCACTATCATCCCGATGCCCAAGAAAGGGAAAATAACTGAACTGAATGACTAGTCAAAGACCATATCACCTCGTCCCTCCCCGACACACTCCACCCTCTCCAATTTGCCTACCACCCTGACAGATCCACGGATGACGCAATCACCATTGCAATGCACATTGCCCTTACCCACCTGGACAAAAGGAATACATATGTGAGGATGCTGTTCATTGACTACAGCGCGGCCTTCAATACCATAGTGCCCTATAAGCATAGTGCCCTGCTGCTCCCCCTATGGTGATTCCCCCCAACCCCCCCCCAAAAGTCTTTACTCTGACTGCTGCTCCCCCTATGGTGATTCCCCCCAACCCCCTCAACAGTCTTTACTCTGACTGCTGCTCCCCCTATGGTGATTCCCCCCAACCCCCTCAACAGTCTTTACTCTGACTGCTGCTCCCCCTATGGTGATTCCCCCCCAACCCCCAAACAGTCTTTACTCTGACTGCTGCTCCCCCTATGGTGATTCCCCCCAACCCCCCCAACAGTCTTTACTCTGACTGCTACTCCCCCTATGGTGATTCCACCCAACCCCCTCAACAGTCTTTACTCTGACTGCTGTTCCCCCTATGGTGATTCCCCCCCCAACCCCCCAACAGTCTTTACTCTGACTGCTGCTCCCCCTATGGTGATTCCCCCCAACCCCCCCAACAGTCTTTACTCTGACTGCTGCTCCCCCTATGGTGATTCCCCCCAACCCCCTGTCGTGACGTTGTATTAGTTAATGTGATGACTGTTGCTCATCGAATGATTAACGGTTTATAATTGCGTGATTAAACGAATTAAGCAATGAATCAAGCAATTATTAACTCATTAACCTGGGGCACCATGGGAACATTGTTTTGATTGAGTTTCTATTTCCCAAATTAACTCAAAGGATATCAGAATATCGATTTTACAACAGTCGCTAAATTAATCAATTTCCTCTACAGTCTCATTCTGAACGTCGCATAATCCGGGAATCTGCACGGACCCGGGCTTTACCACTGAATTTACCACACCAATCTTAGTTGATTATTTATTTACTAGCAAGCTAAAATGATGATAAAAATACACATACACAAAACACAGTCTAGCTATTGATTAGGACTTAGTATAACAGGCCAACACACTATGGCGCTTGTTACCCAAAATGGGGATTTTAAAGAGAGAGAAATAAAGGAAGTACACGAGAGAAATATACATTTGGGTTCATTTGTCAGCCATGCTTATTTAACTAGCCTTGCCCCGAACTGCCGCTCTTATGGGTCAGAATATAATGATGTAATTACGTGTTGGAGGTCTCAGGTGGGAAGCTCCGCGTGGGTCGTTTAGGCTTCTAAATGACGCACTTCTCCGGCGCAACTCTCTGGTTGTCCTCACGATGTCAGTGTCCTTCTTGGCTAAGTGGTCTGATCCCTCACCCTTGATCTGAAAGGGGTCTTCTGAGGACAGACAGCTCTGTAGCTCAGAGCTCACAGCTTCGGCCCGAACGGTGTCGATACCACGATTCAATGGAGAGTGGAGGCTGGGTGGTTCGGCTTGAATTCACCCGCTTAGACACAGCTACTCGTCCGTAGCTCGTGTAGAAAAAGATTTCTTTGTCTTCAACCTTGTGTTTCGTTTTGGGGTTCGTCGACTTTGTTAGACCTTCGCTGCAGCTTCGGTCAATTAGTCTCCTATGTTAATTCTTCACTCTCCTGTCTTATACCCTCGGGTCAGAAGTGGGTGTAACCGCCTTTAGGGCAATTCTCTGGGCGGACCAAGTAAAGGGGGCAAGGCTTAGATTTGGCTAAAAATCCGATTTTAGACACTAACTTCACATTTCATCTTTACCAAAACATTCTGTTTGATTTGGATATTTTCCACACAGCGTACAATGTATAAACATCAGGCATATACTGGGAAAACTCTTAAAGGTACAATGTTTTCATAATAATGTCATCTCTTAACCTTTAAAAACAATACAAAAGTTACATACATTTTAATATTCCACCTCTCGTCATGACCACCATTGTGGCTGACGGAAACCATTGTTCCAAAGTCCCTTTATTGCATGTTTAATGTTCTGAGGCCAGTTCTCCATTGTAAGGACAAAGGAATTTCTCTGTGGCCAAAGGTTTATTATGGGCATGAGGTGTCATAAAACCCCCACATCTTCAGACCCCTAGATCTCTCCTCCTCTGTTGGGGGTTTGGGAGATAATCTGTAGGGTGGTGGTCTCCTGTACCCTGACCTGATCAGGACAGTCATGACACCCCTCAACAGTCTTTACTCTGACTGCTGCTCCCCCTATGGTGATTCCCCCCCAACCCCCCAAACAGTCTTTACTCTGACTGCTGCTCCCCCTATGGTGATTCCCCCCCAACCCCCCAAACAGTCTTTACTCTGACTGCTGCTCCCCCTATGGTGATTCCCCCCAACCCCCCCAACAGTCTTTACTCTGACTGCTGCTCCCCCTATGGTGATTCCCCCCAACCCCCCCAACAGTCTTTACTCAGACTGCTGCTCCCCCTATGGTGATTCCCCCCCAACCCCCCAACAGTCTTTACTCGGACTGCTGCTCCCCCTATGGTGATTCCCCCCCAACCCCCCCAACAGTCTTTACTCTGACTGCTGCTCCCCCTATGGTGATTCCCCCCCCAACCCCCTCAACAGTCTTTACTCTGACTGCTGCTCCCCCTATGGTGATTCCCCCCAACCCCCTCAACAGTCTTTACTCTGACTGCTGCTCCCCCTATGGTGATTCCCCCCCAACCCCCTCAACAGTCTTTACTCTGACTGCTGCTCCCCCTATGGTGATTCCCCCCAACCCCCTCAACAGTCTTTACTCTGACTGCTGCTCCCCCGATGGTGATTCCCCCCAACCCCCTCAACAGTCTTTACTCTGACTGCTGCTCCCCCTATGGGGATTCCCCCCAACCCCCCCAACAGTCTTTACTCTGACTGCTGCTCCCCTTATGGTGATTCCCCCCCAACCCCCCCAACAGTTGTTACTCTGACTGCTGCTCCCCCTATGGGGATTCCCCCCAACCCCCCCCAACAGTCTTTACTCTGACTGCTGCTCCCCTTATGGTGATTCCCCCCCAACCCCCCCAACAGTTGTTACTCTGACTGCTGCTCCCCCTATGGTGATTCCCCCCCAACCCCCCCAACAGTCGTTACTCTGACTGCTGCTCCCCCTATGGTGATTCCCCCCCAACCCCCTCAACAGTCTTTACTCTGACTGCTGCTCCCCCTATGGTGAATGTGTCTGTTAAACACTGTGAATATGTCTATTAAACACTGTGAATGTGACTATTAAACACTGTGAATGTGACTATTAAACACTGTGAATGTGTCTATTAAACACTGTGAATGTGTCTATTAAACACTGTGAATGTGTCTATTAAACACTGTGAATGTGTCTATTAAACACTGTGAATGTGTCTATTAAACACTGTGAATGTGTCTATTAAACACTGTGAATGTGTCTATTAAACACTGTGAATGTGTCTATTAAACACTGTGAATGTGTCTATTAAACACTGTGAATGTGACTATTAAACACTGTGAATGTGACTATTAAACACTGTGAATGTGTCTATTAAACACTGTGAATGTGACTATTAAACACTGTGAATGTGACTATTAAACACTGTAAATGTGACTATTAAACACTGTGAATGTGACTATTAAACACTGTGAATGTGACTATTAAACACTGTGAATGTACATCTGAATCTGAGAAGTAGTCAGAGCGTGGAGCAGGCCAGTTAGCACTCTGTCCCCCTGTGGTGCAGGTGAGAGACCAGAGCTGCAAGGACAGGAGGAGTTGTGGTGGAGGGGGAGAGGAGAGGCAGCAGAACAGGCCTGTTAATTAGTGTACCACTAGTGTCTCCCTAATGAGCTCTAATTACCTGAGCGTGGCATCTTCCATACGGCAACAGCCTGGCTACCACCACAGTTCCTCCCACCTGTCCCAGAATGAGAACCATAGGACAGCACCTCATATGGGAGGAGAGAGGGAAGAGGGGAGGTGGAGGGGAGAGAGTGAGGAGGGGAAGGTGGGAGATAGAGAAACAGAGAGTTGGGGAGAGATAATGAGAGAGGTACAGTACTGATGAGAGAGTGAAGGATGAGAGAGAGAGAGGGAGTGGAGAGAGAGAGGGAAAGATAGAAAGACAGAGAGAGAGAGAGAGAGAGAGAAAGAAAGAAAGAAAGAAAGAAAGAGAAAGAACGTGAGAGAAAGAAAGAACGTGAGAGAGCGAGAGAGAGCGAGAGAGAGAGTGAGCGAAAGAGAGAGAGATCTAGCTCCAGTTTGAGTGTGTCTGACAGCATGGTGTGTTGTGTATGGTTACAGACGGGTCTCAAGTGGCCCAGTTAAGTGTTGTACCTGGGATTAGAGCTGGGTGTAAGTGTTGTACCTGGGGTTAGAGCTGGGTGTAAGTGCTGTACCTGGGTTTAGAGCTGGGTGTAAGTGTTGTACCTGGGATTAGAGCTGGGTGTAAGTGTTGTACCTGGGGTTAGAGCTGGGTGTAAGTGTTGTACCTGGGGTTAGAGCTGGGTGTAAGTGTTGTACCTGGGGTTAGAGCTGGGTGTAAGTGTTGTACCTGGGTTTAGAGCTGGGTGTAAGTGTTGTACCTGGGATTAGAGCTGGGTGTAAGTGTTGTACCTGGGTTTAGAGCTGGGTGTAAGTGCTGTACCTGGGTTTAGAGCTGGGTGTAAGTGTTGTACCTGGGATTAGAGCTGGGTGTAGGTGTTGTACCTGGGATTAGAGCTGGGTGTAGGTGTTGTACCTGGGTTTAGAGCTGGGTGTAAGTGTTGTACCTGGGGTTAGAGCTGGGTGTAAGTGTTGTACCTGGGGTTAGAGCTGGGTGTAAGTGTTGTACCTGGGGTTAGAGCTGGGTGTAAGTGTTGTACCTGGGGTTAGAGCTGGGTGTAATTGGCCCATTGGGCACCTGGTACTGCGGTGGGGGCTATGAGGGGCTAGGAGAAGGGCTGGAGCAGGGCCGCTGTGACAGCTAGCTACTTCCTCACCACATAAATCATCCATCCAATGATTCCACTTCCTCCCTCCTCTCTGTCTCTTCAGCATGCTCCTGCATCTCAACATACATACACCTCTATCATTAACACCATGCTGCATCTCAACACCTCTATCATTAACACCATGCTGCATGTCAACATACATACACCTCTATCATTAACACCATGCTGCATCTCAACATACATACACCTCTATCATTAACACCATGCTGCATGTCAACATACATACACCTCTATCATTAACACCATGCTGCATCTCAACATTCATACACCTCTATCATTAACACCATGCTGCATCTCAACATACATACACCTCTATCATTAACACCATGCTGCATGTCAACATACATACACCTCTATCATTAACACCATGCTGCATGTCAACATACATACACCTCTATCATTAACACCATGCTGCATGTCAACATACATACACCTCTATCATTAACACCATGCTGCATGTCAACATACATACACCTCTATCATTAACACCATGCTGCATCTCAACATACATACACCTCTATCATTAACACCATGCTGCATGTCAACATACATACACCTCTATCATTAACACCATGCTGCATCTCAACATACATACACCTCTATCATTAACACCATGCTGCATGTCAACATACATACACCTCTATCATTAACACCATGCTGCATGTCAACATACATACACCTCTATCATTAACACCATTCAAGCCTTCTCAGCACAGGAACTGGTTTTGCTGTGATTGATTTGATTATTGTAATTATATTGTCCTACACTACTAATATACATTCAGAAACTTGCTTTAATCATAGTCAGTATGGTACTCATTATTTTTCAGAAGTGGTTCAGAATGTATAATCCCTCTCTGATTCTATGCTACAGTTTATGCTGAACAGCAGGTTGCATAGCTTTGTTGTAAACAGGATAACAGTGGATTACAGTGGGCCACATAGGGAGTTGTCAGCCCTCCCACAGGTGTGTTACCATAGTGAGACTATACAGCATGGTGACCTCAGTGCCCCTTAAGGACCTCAGCTGCCATCTCTCATCCTTTACCTCCCTGAGGAGGAGCACTGTGGCAGGGCTCAGCTCTGAGGTCCTCTCCAACCGTCTGTCTCTCTCTCTCTGCTCCCTAATAACCCACTGTACTAATTCTCTCTCTTTTAAAGAGAACATCCCAACTTCACTCCACACGCCTACTGTAGAGCGACCATTTAAGGATTACACCGCTGCACTATCAAGAACCATCATGGAACACATGTTATGTCATCTTCTGTGAAAAGCTGCTACCACAGACATAAACATGCAACCCACAACCAGCTATTAACTGAAAAGGCACATTGGGATTATACGTAAGAGCTGTCGGTTTAGTTAGAGGAAGGATTAGAATCTACTTCACAACAGGCCTCTTCGTGTAATGTCCTCATGCACACACGCACAAACACACGCATATACACACATACACCCTCCATATACACAACAGTATCAGAGTGGAGCTGCTGGCAGGCTGCCAACTACATGCGGACCAAAAAGCCATTTCCTAAAGCCACTATAAGGCTAAGCTGAGGACATCTGCACACCACCGTATCCAAGCATACCTTGGGAGCCTGCTGGATGGTATTCTACTGACAGAGATGTGCTCTGCTTTAGCCCCTTAGACACCACCCTGCTTCCAAAACACAGCTTTGGATTTTTCACTGGTATTTTCTCCTAAATTTCACTGAATATCAATTACATAATATTACATTGTTCCATTTGGTAAGTCTTTTCAGACAGAAATAGCAAACCTTTCAATACGGTTAAATAATTAATTCCCAAATGAGGGATCAATGCAGGTAATGAAAACTAAAGCTGAATAATATTCATCAAGGAGTGAAAATGAAATGCTAATCTCCATGGAGGGCTACAGGATGAGTCCAGCAGGGAGCAGAACGGTAAAGCCTGGTAAACATTTTTGTTTTTTTTCACTAATCAGCTCATGTCTCCCACAAGGGGGATGAGAGGGAAGGGGGCGTGGGGGACAAATACAGGCAAACCCTCCTCTGAGCCGCCTCTACCCAGGCAACCACCCCCCTCTCTCCCCTACCTTCACTGAGTCTGGGTAACACCCTTCTTCCCTTCTTCCCCTTTCAGTGGAGCTGCCATGGCCTGGCAACCATATTGTCATTAAAGAGCAAGGCATGTTGAAGGAGAGGAGAAACCATCAGAGCACCATCTCGAGAGGCCCTGCTGCACCACTCAGGAGGACACTCAGTCCCAGCCAGCACACCGCGCACACTCAGTCCCAGCCAGCTCACCGCGCACACTCAGTCCCAGCCAGCTCACCGCGCACACTCAGTCCCAGCCAGCTCACCGCGCACACTCAGTCCCAGCCAGCTCACCGCGCACACTCAGTCCCAGATAGCTCACCGCGCACACTCAGTCCCAGACAGCTCACCGCGCACACTCAGTCCCAGACAGCTCACCGCGCACACTCAGTCCCAGACAGCTCACCGCGCACACTCAGTCCCAGACAGCTCACCGCGCACACTCAGTCCCAGACAGCTCACCGCGCACACTCAGTCCCAGACAGCTCACCGCGCACACTCAGTCCCAGACAGACAGACAGACAGACAGACAGACAGACAGACAGACAGACAGACAGACAGACAGACAGACAGACAGACAGACAGACAGACAGACAGACAGACAGACAGACAGACAGACAGACAGACAGACAGACAGACAGACAGACAGACGTGTGCGCACCCATAGTAACCATCCTCAAAAGCACAGAAACAAGAAAAACGGAAGATTAGTCCCATTTTATTCTCTGGGACAGATGCTATGATGGATTATATATGGGATTAAATAGTAAACACTGTATTTAGGGCCAAACAAAAATGTATACATTCTAGAAGGCTAAAGGAATAATTCAAGTGGCGATAGAAACTCCTCCGTCTGCCTTGGCACTATCTGTAGATCTGTCTCCAGAGTATACTAGGAAAACTACAGGCAGGGCAGCCAAAAATACTACTGTTATCTGTAGATCTGTCTCCAGAGTATACTAGGAAAACTACAGGCAGGGCAGCCAAAAATACTACTGTTATCTGTAGATCTGTCTCCAGAGTATACTAGGAAAACTACAGGCAGGGCAGCCAAAAATACTACTGTTATCTGTAGATCTGTCTCCAGAGTATACTTGAAAACTACAGGCAGGGCAGCCAAAAATACTACTGTTATCTGTAGATCTGTCTCCAGAGTATACTAGGAAAACTACAGGCAGGGCAGCCAAAAATATTACTGTTATCTGTAGATCTGTCTCCAGAGTATACTAGGCAAACTACAGGCAAGGCAGCCAGTAAGATTACTGTTATGTAGGAAGGCTATAATCATCTCCTACATAATATGAGCAGTGTGTGTGTGTGTGTGTGTGTGTGTGTGTGTGTGTGTGTGTGTGTGTGTGTGTGTGTGTGTGTGTGTGTGTGTGTGTGTGTGTGTGTGTTTTGGGTTATGGCTGTTATGGGTAGCGATGGCAGAGTGTGGGTGTTCTAGAGCAGAGGACAGAGAGACACTGAGGCTGAATCCAAACGAGGGGGCTTTCTCAGAGGGGTAAAAGTGGCTGTGTTTCTCCAGCAGATGGACCATTGTCTGTGGGAGTCCTGGGGACAGGGCTCTGAGGGGTTCCCTTGTACCCTGGGTGGCCCTCTCTTCATCCCCTACTTCACCTCTCCGTGTACCCCATGGCCTTGGCCTTTTGTCTTGCTCGCTTTTGTTGTTTTTGTGCTTCTCTTATGTATCCTACTTTGCTTACAGTGCCTTGCGAAAGTATTCACCCCCCTTGGCATTTTTCCAACTTTGTTGCATCACAACCTGGAATTGAAATAGATTTTAATTTTAAATGTTCATGTAATGGACATACACAAAATAGTCAAAATTGGTGAAGTGAAATGAAAAAAATAACTTATTTCAAAAAATCTTGAATTTTTTTTTGAAAAGTGGTGCGTGCATATCTATTCACACCCTTTGCTATGAAGCCCCTAAATAAGATCTGGTGCATCCAATTACCTTCAGAAGTCACATAATTAGATAACGTTCACCTATGTGCAATCTAAGTGTCACATGATCTGTCACATGATCTCATTATATATACACCTGTTCTGAAAGTCTGCAACACCACTAAGTAAGGGGCACCACCAAGCAAGCGGCACAATGAAGACCAAGGAGCTCTCCAAACAGGTCAGGGACAAAGTTGTGGAGAAGTACAGATCAGGGTTGGGTTATAAAAAAATATCTGAAACTTTGAACATCCTATGGAGCACCATTAAATCCATTATTAAAAAATGGAAAGAATATGTCACCACAACAAACTTCTCAAGAGAGGGCCGCCAACCAAAACTCACGGACCAGGCAAGGAGGGCATTGATAAGAGAGGCAACAAAGAGACCAAAGATAACCCTGAAGGAGCTGCAAAGCTCCACAGCGTAGATTGGAATTTCTGCCCATAGGACCACTTTAAGCCATACCCTCCACAGAGCTGGGCTTTACAGAAGAGTGGCCAGAAGAAAGCCATTGCTTAAAGAAAAAAATAAGCAAACACGTTTGGTGTTTGCCAAAAGGCATGTGGGAGACTCCCCAAACACATGGAAGAAGGTACTCTGGTCAGATGAGACTAAAATTGAGCTTTTTGGCCAACAAGGAAAACGCTATGTCTGGCGCAAACCCAACACCTCTCATCACCCCAAGAACACCATCCCCACAGTGAAGCATGTTGGTGGCAGCATCATGTTGTGGGGATGTTTTTCATTGGCAGGGACTGGGAAACTGGTCAGAATTGAAGGAATGATGGATGGCGCTAAATACAGGGAAATTCTTGAGGGAAACCTGTTTCAGTCTTCCAGAGATTTGAGACTTGGACGAAGGTTCACCTTCCAGCAGGACAATGACCCTAAGCATACTGCTAAAGCAACACTCGATTGGTATAATGGGAAACACTTACATGTCTTGGAACGGCCTAGCCAAAACCCAGACCTTAATCCAATTGAGAATCTGTGGTATTACTTAAAGATTGCTGTACACCAGCAGAACCCATCCAACTTGAAGGAGCTGGAGCAGTTTTGCCTTAATGAATGGCCAAAAATCCCAGTGGCTAGATGTGCCAAGTTTATAGAGATATACTCCAAGAGACTTGCAGCTGTAATTGCTGCAAAAGGTGGCTACAAAGTATTGACGTTGGGAGGGTGAATAGTTATGCACACTTAAGTTTTCTGTTTATTTGTGTTATTTCTTGTTTGTTTCACAATCCAAAATATTTTGCATCTTCAAAGTGGTAGGCATGTTGTGTAAATCAAATGATACAAATCCCCCAAAAATGTATTTTCATTCCAGGTTGTAAGGCAACAAAATATAAAAAATGCCAAGGGGGTGAATACAAGCATTTCGCTACACCCGCAATAACATCTGCTAAACACATGTATGTGACAAATAAAATTAGATTTTGACCTCTCAGAACAAAAGCAAGAGGCATTCATATCCCGGTCCTTTTTGTCTTTATTCCCTGGTTGTTTGTGTTGCCTGAGGAACATGTAGGGGCCGGTTGTAAGATGAGACAGCAGAATGCTAAGCCTAGTTATTCCAGGGTGTTCCATATTCTGTTGTATGGCCCTCCCTCCCTCCCTCCCAGAGGGCTGAATAAGAAGACCAGGACATAAATCAGCAGCCAGCCCAAACAGGTAGAACAAAGACAGGCAGGACACAGACAGGCAGGACAAAGACAGGTAGGACACAAACAGGTAGGAAATGGACAGGTAGGACATAGACAGGTATGACATAGACAGGCAGGACACAGACAGGTAGGACGCAGACAGGCAGGACACAAACAGGCAGGACACAGGCAGGCAGGCTGGAGGAAAACAGCCTTCACCCAATAGCTCTGATTAGACATGGTGGTATCCTCCACATGCTGCATGTCTCCCCACATCTCCCCTACTCTTCTATACATCAACTTAGATCCACTGCTCACACTTAACTGTGACCCCTGTAGGAGAACTGCTACACAGCTAAAGTCTCTATTAAATGAGCACAGCAGACAGACAAATTTGACATTATAGTTAAATATAGAACTGTGGCCATCTCCTTCAAACTGTGAAGTTGAGAACTGTGCATGTCCTCACTGAATCCTATATTTCCCTCAGGACATGTAGAGAAATACAGTATGTCTTAACTTAAGCCATATGGTTACATTTTCCTGGCCATTAGTGGTTTGGTACCTTGCCTTGCTAGAGTCATTCATTACATCAGTGTTGAACAGACAGTAAATCAGGATCAGTGGAGAGCTCCACCACACCACTTGGAAACATTTCCTAACAAACTAAAAAAAAATACCATCCCCATGTGTCAATGTTACAGGAGTTGACGAGACGTTGTGGCACAACACCACTGACCTGCTCTACCAAATACCTCCTTCCTGTCAGATAGTAAACAGAGACACTGAGCTCCTCTGTTTAGAGGGGATGGGGCGGAGGGGCAAGCACAGTCACAGACGAGGGCCCTCCCCTAAAACTAACCTGGAGGTTTAAGAGTCTCAGGAGTGAATCTGGCTTTAAAAAAAGAGCTCAGTATTATTTATGAGTTCCTATAAAAGTTGAAGTTAATAACAGTGTTTTAGAGGTTTAAATTACAGATGGTGGAGCGAGCTCCTTGTATAATTAGAGTGTTGGAAGGAGACAGGATACAGGGACTGACCCTGGGACTGGTCCTGGGACTGGTCCTGGTACTGGTCCTGGGTCAGAGGCGGGACTGGAACTGACCCTGGGACTGACCCTGGTACTGGTCCTGGTACTTGCCCTGGGTCAAAGGAAGGACTGGGACTGACCCTGGGGCTGGCCTTGGTACTGGCCCTGGAATTGGCCCTGGGTCAGAGGTGGGACTGGAACTAACCCTGGGACTGACCCTGGTACTGGTCCTGGTACTGGCCCTGGGTCAGGGGCAGGACTGGGACTGACCCTGGGACTGACCCTGGTACTGGTCCTGGTACTGGCCCTGGGTCAGGGGCAGGACTGGGACTGACCCTGGGACTGGCCCTGGTACTGGTCCTGGATCAGAGGTGGGACTGGCCCTGGGTCAGAGGGCAAGGAATAGGGAGCAGGGATGAGGCAGGAAGCAGGCAGGGCTGATGGGGAGGCATCATCTATTTATGTGGTGGGGCCAGGGCCCTGATCAGAATCCAGGGTAGAACCTAGTGCAGGACGGGGGCCCAGCCTAACGCAGGGCGAGGGCCCATCATAACGCAGGACGAGGGCCCATCATAACGCAGGGCGAGGGCCCATCATAACGCAGGGCGAGGGCCCAGCCTAACGCAGGGCGAGGGCCCCGCCTAACGCAGGGCGAGGGCCCAGCCTAACGCAGGGCGAGGGCCCAGCCTAACGCAGGGCGAGGGCCCAGCCTAACGCAGGGCGAGGGCCCCGCCTAACGCAGGGCGAGGGCCCCGCCTAACGCAGGGCGAGGGCCCAGCCTAACGCAGGGCGAGGGCCCCGCTTAACGCAGGGCGAGGGCCCCGCCTAACGCAGGGCGAGGGCCCAGCCTAACGCAGGGCGAGGGCCCAGCCTAACGCAGGGGGAGGGCCCAGCCTAACGTAGGGTAAGAGCCCAGCATAGTGCATGTGGTAACACTGGTCTACACCAGGACATAAACCTCACAGCTCCTCCTCTGCCTCTACTGACAGGCTCCTATGGAAATGTAATATAGACTTACAATATAGAAACTATTATGGCACACAGTAAGACCTATAATAAATCCCTATGACCGCTAGAGGTCAAAGATTAAAACCCAATGCATACATATACTTGATATTGATATTCTCTCTCCCTGTATAAATAAGCCATCTTCCTCGTGAGCAGACACACTCATGGCGTAACTAATCATTAGGGCCAACCGCCCCATATTTGGGTTATTGATTGTTTTCACTGTGTCTTCCAGAGAGACAGACAGACAGACAGTGTAGCAGCTTCAGACAGAATGCTAAATAGGGTTAATCCTGCCCTCCCACACAGCCCCACACAGCCATTAGATGATTCATCTGCAGGGCCAGGGTGAGGTCTATCAGCAGGGCCAGGGTGAGGTCCATCAGCAGGGCCAGGGTGAGGTCCATCAGCAGGGCCAGGGTGAGGTCTATCAGCAGGGCCAGGGTGAGGTCCATCAGCAGGGCCAGGGTGAGGTCCATCAGCAGGGCCAGGGTAAGGTCCATCAGCAGGGCCAGGGTGAGGTCCATCAGCAGGGCCAGGGTGAGGTCCATCAGCAGGGCCAGGGTAAGGTCCATCAGCAGGGCCAGGGTGAGGTCCATCAGCAGGGCCAGGGTGAGGTCCATCAGCAGGGCCAGGGTGAGGTCCAGGGTGCAGCATGTGTGGACAGAACGTGGCCCTAGAGTGGCTCCGGGAGGCTCTGGGAGAGGTCCTGATGGCCTGCCCTGAGGATGTCCCCAGGGTCAGTGTTCAAGCCAATGGCCTTCCTTATTAATGCCCTCCTTGCATCAGAGGGGGGATTATGTGAGGCTGTGTGAAGAAATATTCTGTTGTGTATATTTTAGTAACCCGAAAGAAATAGTGTTTTAAATATTGTGCCATCTTCAGTTACGGTGTTGTGCATACGGTGTTGTGCATACAGTGTTGTGCATACGGTGTTGTGCATACGGTGTTCTGTATATGGTGTTGTGCAAATTTTAAAACAGAGAGGTCATTAATGTGCAATTTCTGGCTTTAACACATTTGGCTCAGAGATGAGGTGTGATATTACGCCACACCCACACACACACACACACACACACACACACACAAACACACAAGTCTCTCTATTATGCATGGAAATACTTAAGCGTAGATTTCCAAAATAAAAATCACTTGGTGCTGTTTTTACAGTCTTTTATGTTAAACAATGAAAATTGCCCCAAAAACTAAAACCACACACGGGCCACCAGTTGGGGAACCCTATCCTACATGATAAAAGCTCTCAGCTCCACTGGACTAAATAGGCTTAGTATATAAACTCAGCTAAGAGCTGATTCCTGCTAGTTCAGGAAGGCATATTGATAAATGCCTTAGCAGTACACTGCACTGTGGTTTCCTCTGCCATGAACACAATTAGGATACAACAGATATCAGATGAATGTGTTAATAATACATGGTGATATGTGGTGTGTTATGTAACAGAGATGATGTAGTCTTAGAGATGCAAAAGACTGTCTTCTTATCCACTTCCTCTTTTGCTACTCTCTTCTCCATCCAACAGGCTCCTCATCACTTGTAACTGGATCATTACAGTGCAGAAGAATCCAGAGGCTGCGGAGGAGAGGAGGGTGTTCCACATTATCCGTGGGAGGCCATGTCACTGAAGACAGATCCCAGCCTACATCACCTTTGCCCCCTACCCCTCGTCTCTCCCCACCACCCCTGGCCTGGGGCTACAGGACATCTCTTGTTAGGGGTGCTGACAGGGCCTGTCCTCACCCTGATCCCTCATCATTAGAACATGTAAATCCCCCTGTCACTCACACACACACACACACACACACACGACAGAACAAGAGAGGGACAACCACACTGACACATACGCCTAGACCAATACAAACTGACAGAGTAGGAGACTGATCACACCTTTTACCTAAGGAGAGCACCAGATTCTGATATCATACCCTAACTATGGAGGTTTCTCCTCAGAGTGGGGTTCCTCCTGTTGAAACAAAGGGCTACCCCTCCATAAACCCACACAGTTCATGTAAAGAGAGACTACACCTCCATAAACCCACACAGTTCATGGAAAGAGAGACTACCCCTCCATAAACCCACACAGTTCATGGAAAGAGAGACTACCCCTCCATAAACCCACACAGTTCATGTAAAGAGAGACTACCCCTCCATAAACCCACACAGTTCATGGAAAGAGAGACTACCCCTCCATAAACCCACACAGTTCATGGAAAGAGAGACTACCCCTCCATAAACCCACACAGTTCATGTAAAGAGAGACTACCCCTCCATAAACCCACACAGTTCATGGAAAGAGAGACTACCCCTCCATAAACCCACACAGTTCATGTAAAGAGAGACTACCCCTCCATAAACCCACACAGTTCATGTAAAGAGAGACTACCCCTCCATAAACCCACACAGTTCATGGAAAGAGAGACTACCCCTCCATAAACCCACACAGTTAATGTAAAGAGAGACTACACCTCCATAAACCCACACAGTTCATGGAAAGAGAGACTACCCCTCCATAAACCCACACAGTTCATGTAAAGAGAGACTACCCCTCCATAAACCCACACAGTTCATGGAAAGAGAGACTACCCCTCCATAAACCCACACAGTTCATGGAAAGAGAGACTACCCCTCCATAAACCCACACAGTGCATGTAAAGAGAGACTACCCCTCCATAAACCCACACAGTTCATGGAAAGAGAGACTACCCCTCCATAAACCCACACAGTTCATGGAAAGAGAGACTACCCCTCCATAATCCCACATAGTTCATGTAAAGAGAGACTACCCCTCCATAATTCCACATAGTTCATGTAAAGAGAGACTACCCCTCCATAAACCCAGACAGTGCATGTAAAGAGAGACTACCCCTCCATAAACCCACACAGTTCATGTAAAGAGAGACTACCCCTCCATAAACCCACATAGTTCATGTAAAGAGAGACTACCCCTCCATAAACCCACACAGTTCATGGAAAGAGAGACTACCCCTCCATAAACCCAGACAGTTCATGGAAAGAGAGACTACCCCTCCATAAACCCACACAGTTCATGTAAAGAGAGACTACCCCTCCATAAACCCAGACAGTGCATGTAAAGAGAGACTACCCCTCCATAAACCCACACAGTTCATGGAAAGAGAGACTACCCCTCCATAAACCCACACAGTTCATGGAAAGAGAGACTACCCCTCCATAATCCCACATAGTTCATGTAAATAGAGACTACCCCTCCATAAACCCAGACAGTGCATGTAAAGAGAGGCAGTAGGAGAAAGGGAAGGGATCTGGAGGGTAGGCATCTGTTGTGTGTCCCCACTGGTTCAGCACTGTGCTGCACATAACTTAGAATCCACTGTGTGCTTCCTCCCGCCATGTAAACCAACCAGCAGACCCAGCATAAGTAGACAGGGATGGTGGGAGGAGCGGAGGAGAGAGGGAGAGGGAAATGGGGAGAGCAGAGAGCAGGGAAACTGTGTGAGAGGAAACATATGAAAATAAAAAAGGCATTGGGGAGGTTGTGGGGAGGATGACAGAGATAGTTGATAGAGATAGAAGTATGGGGAGGTTGTGGGGAGGATGACAGAGACAGTTGATAGAGATAGAAGTATGGGGAGGTTGTGGGGAGGCTGACAGAGATAGTTGATAGAGATAGAAGTATGGGGAGGATGACAGAGACAGTTGATAGAGATAGAAGTATGGGGAGGTTGTGGGGAGGCTGACAGAGATAGAAGTATGGGGAGGTTGTGGGGAGGCTGACAGAGATAGTTGATAGAGATAGAAGTATGGGGAGGTTGTGGGGAGGCTGACAGAGATAGTTGATAGAGATAGAAGTATGGGGAGGTTGTGGGGAGGCTGACAGAGATAGAAGTATGGGGAGGATGTGGGGAGGCTGACAGAGATAGTTGATAGAGATATAAGTATGGGGAGGATGTGGGGAGGCTGACAGAGATAGTTGATAGAGATAGAAGTATAGTTGGACTGAGAGATACATAAATCATGTGAAAAGATCTCTGGTTGATGTGTCATTCATTTCACTGCATGGTGATTACTAAGCCCACAATAGAGTCTACAGGGTCCAGGCTTCAACTGGTCATTATTGTTCAAGCTGTAAAAAGGTCCTTCAGAGGAATATCACAGTTATTTCAGTGGATTCCCTGAGGACAGCCACACTACCCATCAGATTACACTCATAACAGGGGCTAGGGGTGGGCAGTGGGGTGGAATGGAGCAGGGTAGAGGTGTGAATATATGTGTGAATGTGTGTGTTTGTGCGCGCGTGTGTGTTTGAGTCAGTAATCCGTCAGTACACCAATAGCAGGGGGCTACAGTAGCATCTACTCTATCTACAGCAGGAGGTTGATGAAGCCACAAGACAAACAGCACACTGTCATCACATCACTAGAGAACATATTATGATGATTCAAATGTCATCTCATCACTAGAGAACATATTATGATGATTCAACTGTCATCGCATCACTAGAGAACATATTATGATGATTCAACTGTCATCTCATCACTAGAGAACATATTATGATGATTCAACTGTCATCTCATCACTAGAGAACATATTATGATGATTCAACTGTCATCGCATCACTAGAGAGCATATTATGATGATTCAACTGTCATCTCATCACTAGAGAACATATTATGATGATTCAACTGTCATCGCATCACTAGAGAACATATTATGATGATTCAACTGTCATCTCATCACTAGAGAACATATTATGATGATTCAACTGTCATCTCATCACTAGAGAACATATTATGATGATTCAACTGTCATCTCATCACTAGAGAACATATTATGATGATTCAACTGTCATCGCATCACTAGAGAGCATATTATGATGATTCAACTGTCATCTCATCACTAGAGAACATATTATGATGATTCAACTGTCATCGCATCACTAGAGAACATATTATGATGATTCAACTGTCATCTCATCACTAGAGAACATATTATGATGATTCAACTGTCATCTCATCACTAGAGAACATATTATGATGATTCAACTGTCATCTCATCACTAGAGAGCATATTATGATGATTCAACTGTCATCTCATCACTAGAGAACATATTATGATGATTCAACTGTGTTCTCATCACTAGAGAACATATTATGATGATTCAACTGTCATCTCATCACTAGAGAACATATTATGATGATTCAACTGTCATCTCATCACTAGAGAGCATATTATGATGATTCAACTGTCATCTCATCACTAGAGAACATATTATGATGATTCAACTGTCATCTCATCACTAGAGAACATATTATGATGATTCAACTGTCATCTCATCACTAGAGAACATATTATGATGATTCAACTGTCATCTCATCACTAGAGAACATATTATGATGATTCAACTTTCAGCACACTCATTCCTAAAAGGTGTATCTGCCCAATGAAGATAAAACGACTGAATGAAGCAGAAATGACTCACCTGAACAGTCGGATTCAGCGAGGGAGGCGGATGGCACCATCAGGACAGGCAGGAAGAGAGAGAGAGAGAGAGAGAACCATTAGACTGAGATAGAGGGTTAATCAATATGACATTTCTGTCAGTAAGGACCTCTGCTTTGGCTCTAAACTGTTTGCAGACTCCAAATAGCAGTAATTTCTCAGACAGGGAATAAGGAGGGAAGATTTTGGACTGGATTTAACATTGTCACCCTCAAAACACCACACACTATTTACCCAGCATAACCTTATCTCTGCACTCCAGCCAGACAATCACTGAAAGACAACAAAAAAGAGTTGATCTCCTTAAGAAGACCTTTTAGAGCTCCCCTTTGTAGCTACATTAGGGCCATTTAGCTAAGGCAAGAATTATCAGCCGCACATCTAAGGGAGGAATAGAAGCGGTGCGGGGGAGAGAGAGGAAGAGCAGAAATCATTAATGCAAATATCCTGATGGACTGGGGTGATGTTGTCAGAGGCTGCTGCTGTTTTTGGATGGGTTCATTGTTATTCAAGAGGCTGCTGGCTGGCTGGGATTGACCCGGGCCTTATCGACCATCGCCGGGGGGCTCATGCCTGGCACCTCACATTAATACCCTGTCTGTCTGTCTGTCTGTCTGTCTGTCTGTCTGTCTGTCTGTCTGTCTGTCTGTCTGTCTGTCTGTCTGTCTGTCTGTCTGTCTGTCTGTCTGTCTAAAACTGAGGTAACTAATAGTACTATACATATAGAGAGTGTAAAACTGAGGTAACTAATAATACTATACATATAGAGAGTGTAAAACTGAGGTAACTAATAATACTATACATATAGAGAGTGTAAAACTGAGGTAACTAATAATACTATACATATAGAGAGTGTAAAACTGAGGTAATGTCACGGTTGTCGTCGGTGATGGAGGACCAAAACGCAGCAGGTATGTGTATGCTCATCTTGAGAATTTATTAACTTCAAAAAATGAACTTACAAAATAACAAAACAAAAAGAACGAACGAACAACTACAAACAGTCTGGCTAGCATAGGCTCAACACAGAACAATCACCCACAAATACCAAACACAAACACACCCTACTATATGGGACTCTCAATCAAAGGCAGATAGACAACACCTGCCTTCAACTGAGAGTCCCAACCCCAATTAACCAAACATAGACATACACTCACTAGACTCCACATAGAAATACTTAAACATAAACCAAAACCCGGAATTACTAAATCAACCACCCTTTTAACAAAACACACCACCCTGAACCACATAAAACAAATACCCTCTGCCACGCCCTGACCAAACTACAAAAACAATTAACCTTATACTGGCCAGGACGTGACAGTACCCCCCCCTTAAAGGTGCTACCCGGAAGCACCTTAACAAAAAATAACCCCAAGCAACACCAAAAGAAAAATTCCCCTTTTCTAAAGGGAGGGAAGGGAGGGTGGCTGCCGTCAACGACGGCACTGTGCTACACCCCTCCTCCCCAACCCACCTATTTCTGGAGGTGGCTCCGGCTCAGGCCGTTCCAGGCTGTCAGGGCAGTCTGGCAGCTCGGGACAGTCTGGGCAGTCTGGCAACTCGGGACAGTCTAGGGCAGTCTGGCAACTCGGGACAGTCTAGGGCAGTCTGGCAACTCGGGACAGTCTAGGGCAGTCTGGCCACTCCGACAGTCTAGGGCAGTCTGGCCACTCCGGCAGTTCAGCGCAGTCTGGCCACTCCGGCAGTTCAGCGCAGTCTGGCCACTCCGGCAGTTCAGCGCAGTCTGGCCACTCCGGCAGTTCAGCGCAGTCTGGCCACTCCGGCAGTTCAGCGCAGTCTGGCCACTCCGGCGACTGTTGACTGGCGGGCAGCTCCGACGACTGTTGACTGGCGGGCAGCTCCGACGACTGTTGACTGGCGGGCAGCTCCGACGACTGTTGACTGGCGGGCAGCTCCGACGACTGTTGACTGGCGGGTAGCTTCGACGACTGTTGACTGGCGGGCAGCTCCGACGACTGTTGACTGGCGGGCAGCTCCGACGACTGTTGACTGGCGGGCAGCTCCGACGACTGTTGAATGGCGGGCAGCTCTGACGACTGTTGACTGGCGGTGCTGGGTTTACGCACTTGAAGGCTAGTGCGGGGAGCGGGAACAGGACGAGTCGGACTGGGTTGACGCACTTCCGGGTCCGCACGAGAGACAGGAGCTGGAAACCCAGGGCTATGGAGGCGCACAGCCGGTCTAGATCTTACCTCCTGCACAACCCGCCTTGGCTGGATGGAACTAGTAGCCCTGTACGAGCGGGGTGCTCGTACAGGGCAGACTGGGCTGTGCAGGGGCCTGATGGTAGCCGTGCGTAGAGCGGGAGTTGGGTAGCCTGGTCCTCGGAGGCGTACCGGCGACCAGATGCGCTGCGCAGGCATCCTCCTACCAGGCTGGATGCCCGCTCTAGCACGGCACCTGCGAGGGGCTGGAATAACTCGCACCGGACTGTGCGTGCGTATGGGTGAGAGAGTGCGCTTCTCAGCGAAACATAGCGCTCTCCACCCCATACGCTCCTCCATATAACCACGGGTAGCTGGCTTCCGGCTCTTCCTACGCCTAGCCAAACTACCCGTGTGCCCCCCCCAAAAAAATGTCTTGGGGGTGCCTCTCGTGCTTCTCCCGCCAGTCCAACTCGAAAACCGTCTGCTCCTTCCTCTGCTGCTTGGTTCTTGAGTGGTGGGTGATTCCGTCACGGTTGTCGTCGGTGATGGAGGACCAAAACGCAGCAGGTATGTGTATGCTCATCTTGAGAATTTATTAACTTCAAAAAATGAACTTACAAAATAACAAAACAAAAAGAACGAACGAACAACTACAAACAGTCTGGCTAGCATAGGCTCAACACAGAACAATCACCCACAAATACCAAACACAAACACACCCTACTATATGGGACTCTCAATCAAAGGCAGATAGACAACACCTGCCTTCAACTGAGAGTCCCAACCCCAATTAACCAAACATAGACATACACTCACTAGACTCCACATAGAAATACTTAAACATAAACCAAAACCCGGAATTACTAAATCAACCACCCTTTTAACAAAACACACCACCCTGAACCACATAAAACAAATATCCTCTGCCACGCCCTGACCAAACTACAAAAACAATTAACCTTATACTGGCCAGGACGTGACAGGTAACTAATAATACTATACATATAGAGAGTGTAAAACTGAGATAACTAATAGTACTATACATATAGAGAGTGTAAAACTGAGGTAACTAATAGTACTATACATATAGAGAGCATGTGTTTTATGTGTTAATACTCTGTCTGTCTGTCTGTCTGTCTGTCTGTCTGTCTGTCTGTCTGTCTGTCTGTCTGTCTGTCTGTCTGTCTGTCTGTCTGTCTGTCTGTCTGTCTGTCTGTCTGTCTGTCTGGAGTGGGTGGAGAGTTTTACGTTCCTCGCAGCAGCGCCTCTTCAACCTCAGGAGGATGAAGAAATTCGGCTTGTCACCAAAAGGTAGAGGTGGAGAGAATAGAGGTGGGGAGGACAGACAGGTAGAGGTGAAGAGAATAGAGGTGGAGAGGACAGACAGGTAGAGGTGAAGAGAATAGAGGTGGAGAGGACAGACAGGTAGAGGTGGAGAGGGCAGACAGGTAGAGGTGAAGAGAATAGAGGTGGAGAGGACAGACAGGTAGAGGTGGAGAGGGCAGACAGGTAGAGGTGGAGAGGGTAGAGGTGGAGAGGACAGACAGGTAGAGGTGGAGAGGACAGACAGGTAGAGGTGGAGAGGGTAGAGGTGGGGGGGACAGACAGGTAGAGGTGGAGAGGACAGACAGGTAGAGGTGAAGAGGACAGACAGGTAGAGGTGGAGAGGGTAGAGGTGGAGAGGACAGACAGGTAGAGGTGGAGAGGGTAGAGGTGGAGTGGACAGACAGGTAGAGGTGGAGAGGACAGACAGGTAGAGGTGGAGAGGGTAGAGGTGGAGTGGACAGACAGGTAGAGGTGGAGAGGGTAGAGGTGGGGGGGACAGACAGGTAGAGGTGGAGAGGGTAGAGGTGGAGAGGACAGACAGGTAGAGGCGGAGAGGACAGACAGGTAGAGGTGGAGAGGGTAGAGGTGGAGAGGACAGACAGGTAGAGGTGGAGAGGGTAGAGGTGGAGAGGACAGACAGGTAGAGGTGGAGAGGACAGACAGGTAGAGGTGGAGAGGGTAGAGGTGGAGAGGACAGACAGGTAGAGGTGGAGAGGGTAGAGGTGGAGAGGACAGACAAGTAGAGGTGGAGAGGACAGACAGGTAGAGGTGGAGAGGACAGACAGGTAGAGGTGGAGAGGGTAGAGGTGGAGAGGACAGACAGGTAGAGGTGGAGAGGGTAGAGGTGGAGAGGACAGACAAGTAGAGGTGGAGAGGACAGACAGGTAGAGGTGGAGAGGGTAGAGGTGGAGAGGACAGACAAGTAGAGGTGGAGAGGGTAGAGGTGGAGAGGACAGACAGGTAGAGGTGGAGAGGACAGACAGGTAGAGGTGGAGAGGGTAGAGGTGGAGAGGACAGACAGGTAGAGGTGGAGAGGGTAGAGGTGGGGGGGACAGACAGGTAGAGGTGGAGAGGGTAGAGGTGGGGGGGACAGACAGGTAGAGGCGGAGAGGACAGACAGGTAGAGGTGGAGAGGACAGACAGGTAGAGGTGGAGAGGACAGACAGGTAGAGGTGGAGAGGACAGACAGGTAGAGGTGGAGACGACAGACAGGTATGACAGAGAAACCAGGCCCGATAAGGACCAGAAGTAGATAGCAGAACGGGTTTGGGTTGGCCTGGCCAAACATATGTCCTATAGTGAGTAATTATGGGTGGGATTGGATCCTGTTACTACTACTATCAGCTGTTAATCTGACTAATCCACTCCAAGCCCTAGTATTAGCAGGGAATTCGCTTTTGTTCATTGTTGTAAGACAAAGCCCCAGTTAAAGTATGGCGTTACATCTATTCAACAAGAACATTTGGGTCAGTGTTACTATAAACAGCAGACTTTCAGTAAACACACTTGTTAAGAGGTTGTAATTCCTCTTTGATAAAGCAGTAATGTGGGCCAACCCTGCAGATACAATGTAAACAGCTTGGGTAACATCAGTGATGCAACCATAGCCTAAAACTGAAGCAATGGCCTGAGTTGGTAAAAACATCTATAAGTCTCTCTCCCTTTTATGTATCCCCCATTCTCTACCTCCCTCTCCCCCTCCCTCTCTTTGACCTCAACTAACCCACCATTGGGTTTTCCTCCGACCGTAGGAGAGGAGAGGCAGCCAGGCAGAAGTTATCCGTCTGAGATCAAAAGGAGGAAGCTGAAAGCTGAAAGGCTGAAGGTGCTAGCTACTGCGGAGGAAAGATTGCATATCCAGGCGTGAACCCCAGGACAGACACGCAGGTCAACAGACTGACTCCTAGACAGACACTAGACAGTCTGTACTGACACACAGGGGGAACATTTTAACAGGAGTAGAGGAATCAAATGGCTTTGTTATAAAATGAATGCTTAGATCAGCATCCACTGAGAGGGTTATGGTAGTATAATCATGATATAGATTATTTAGAACTGCAGCCGTTACTGCCAGGTTTAAGTTATTCAGTTGTCTGTGACTGGTCTGTCTCTCTCACTATGACCTCTAACTATAGCTTTTTTCAACAGCTACCTTTCTGTTTCATGTATCACTATGTTATCCACTTTACACACATGTGCACGCACAAATGGAGATGTACACACACACCCGCACGCACACACACACACACACAAACACACATCTAGTCTCTCATTCCTGTGTGTGTGACAGTGGTCTCGGGAGAGTGATGGTGAGGTGTGAAGAGTGTGAGGGATCATCCCATTACCAAATAACCTGGCCTCCCGCTAATCTCCCTCTGAAAACATGGAGGCCCTGAAATGATGCAGAAAAACCAGGGTCGCCCACCAGGCCAAACAAGCTAATCCTGAAACACTGGAGCATGTTCATGCCCCTGCCTCTATAAATACTATTACACTGCTACACACACCCAGGGTCACACAGACCAGGGCTCTCCAACCCTGTTCCTAGAGAGCTACCCCCCTGTAAGGTTTTCTTTTAAACCCCAACTGTAACTAACCTGATTCAGTTTATCAACCAGCTAATTATTAGAATCAGGTGTGCTAGATTAGGGTTGGAGTGAAAACATAGAGGACAGTATCCCTCCAGGAACAGTGTTAGAGTGAAAACCTACAGGAAGGTATCTCTCCAGGAACAGGGTTGGAGTGAAAACCTACAGGAAGGTATCTCTCCAGGAACAGGGTTGGAGTGAAAACCTACAGGAAGGTATCTCTCCAGGAACAGGGTTGGAGTGAAAACCTACAGGAAGGTATCTCTCCAGGAACAGGGTTGGAGTGAAAACCTACAGGAAGGTATCTCTCCAGGAACAGGGTTGGAGTGAAAACCTACAGGAAGGTATCTCTCCAGGAACAGGGTTAGAGTGAAAACCTACAGGAAGGTATCCCTCCAGGAACAGGGTTGGAGTGAAAACCTACAGGAAGGTATCTCTCCAGAAACAGGGTTGGAGTGAAAACCTACAGGAAGGTATCTCTCCAGGAACAGGGTTGGAGTGAAAACCTACAGGAAGGCATCTCTCCAGGAACAGGGTTGGAGTGAAAACCTACAGGAAGGCATCTCTCCAGGAACAGGGTTGGAGTGAAAACCTACAGGAAGGTATCTCTCCAGAAACAGGGTTGGAGTGAAAACCTAGAGGAAGGTATCTCTCCAGGAACAGGGTTGGAGTGAAAACTGCTGCACACCTGCACTTGTGTTCTCTTCTCAACACAGCCTAGCAGTTAGAGAGAGGTCATCTTAATATTCATCTTTGAGAAAAACAGAACTGAGACAGATCTATGGAGAAATAGTATGTTTCCAGGTCCTGGCGTGGGTTACCCGTTAGGGGTGGGAATTGCCAGGGACCTCATGATACAATATTATCATGAAAACATAGGTGCCGACATGATATGCATTGCGATTCTCACAATTTTATATATATTGCAATTTGACACTGCGATTTCATTGTGATTTGATGTTCCAAACATATTGTTTACTGCATGTCTAACGTTCCAAACATATTGATCACTGCATGTCTAACGTTCCAAACATATTGTTAACTACATGTCTGACATTCCAAACATATTGTTCACTACATGTCTAACGTTCCAAACATATTGATCACTACATGTCTGACGTTCCAAACATATTGTTAACTACATGTCTGATGTTCCAAACATATTGATCACTACATGTCTGACGTTCCAAACATATTGTTAACTACATGTCTGACGTTCCAAACATATCGATCACTACATGTCTGACGTTCCAAACATATTGTTAACTACATGTCTGACGTTCCAAACATATTGTTCACTACATGTCTGACGTTCCAAACATATTGTTAACTACATGTCTGACGTTCCAAACATATTGTTAACTACATGTCTTAAAATAGCCACCCTTTGCCTTGATGACAGTTTTGCACACTCTTGCCATTCTTTCAACCAGCTTCATGAGGTAGTCACCTGCAATGCATTTAAATTAACAGGTGTGCCTTGTAAAAAGTTAATTTGTGGAATTTCTTTCCATCTAAATGCGTTTGAGCCAACCAGTTTTGTTGTGACAAGGTAGGGGGGTATGCAGAAGATATCCCAATTTGGTAAAAGACCAAGTCCATATTTTGGCAAGAACAGCTCAAAAAGTAAAGAGAAACGACAGTCCATCATTACTTTAAGACTTAAAGGTCAGTCAATACGGAACATTTCAAGAACTTTGAAAGTTTCTTCAAGTGCAGTTGCAAAAACCATCAAGTTCTATGATGAAACTGGCACTCGTGAAGACCGCCACAGGAATGGAAGACCCAGAGTTACCTCTGCTGCAGAGGATAAGTTCATTAGAGTTACCCGCCTCAGAAATTGCAGCCCAAATAGATGCTTCACAGAGTTCAAGTAACAGACGCATCTCAACATCAACTGTTCAGAGGAGACTGTGTGAATCAGGCCTTCATGGTTGAATTGCTGCAAAGAAACCACTACTAAAGGGCACCAATAAGAAGAAGAGACTAGGATGGGCCAAGAAACACGAGCAATTAGACGAGTGGATATTTGTCCTTTGGTCTGGAGTCCAAATTGGAGATTTTTGGTTCCAACCGCCGTCTCTTTGTGAGACGCGATGTGGGTGAACAGATGATCTCCGCATGTGTGGTTCCCACCATAAAGCATGGAGGAGGAGGTGTTATGGTGTGGGGGTGCTTTGCTGGTGACACTGTCTGTGATTTATTTAGAATTCAAGGCACAGTTAACCAGCATGGCTACCACAGCATTCTGCAGATATACGCCATCCCATCTCGTTTGGGCTTAGTGGGACTATCATTTGTTTTTCAACAGGACAAATGACCCAACACACCTCCAGGCTGTATAAGGGCTAATTTACCAAGAAGGAGAGTGATGGAGTGCTGCATCAGATGACCTGGCCACCTCAACAATCCCCCAATCGCAGAGTGAAGGAAAAGCAGCCAACAAGTGTTTAGCATATGTGGGAACTCCTTCAAGACAGTTGGAAATGCATTCCAGGTGAAGCTGGCTGAGAGAATGCCAAGAGTTTGCAAAGCTGTAATCAAGGCAAAGGGTGGCTATTTTAAGAATCTCAAATATAAAATATATTTTGATTTGTTTAACACTTTTTTGGTTACTACATGATTCCATATGTGTTATTTCATAGTGTTGATGTCTTCACTATTATTCTACAATGTAGAAAATAGTCAAAATAAAGAAAAGCCCTTGAATGAGTAGGTGTTCTAAAACTTTTGACCGGTAGTGTATATATATTTATATATGTTTGTTTTTTTTACATATCGATGATACTTGGAGGTAAAGTATAGATATAATATCGTCCAAAATAATATTGCCATATCTAACTGTATACATTTTTCCCTCAACACTATTACTCATGCTAATCTGGCTCGCACTCAGCGCGCACACACACACACACACACACACACACACACACACACACACACACACACACACCTACAGCATTTCTCAACCTAGCTTGTGGTTGGGAAGCAATCCACAAACCCTTGATTATGCTAATCTTGCCCCTGAGTAGGGCTGTTGCGGTGACCGTATTACCGCCACACCGGCAGTCACGAGTCATGAAGGCAGTCAAACTCCACATTTACTCTTTAGTCATGGTCATTAGGCTTCTCCAAGCTCTGATGCTGCTGCTGGTCATTAGTAGTCTACCAAACTTGCTAACTGCCTATTGTCCCTCTAATCACTCTGACATCAATGCAAATGTAATTGAAAATGAAATCAAACACTTAATGAGAATCCATGAGCTCATGTTGCGCAACATTTCAAAAGGCTATGAAATTGCATGAGAAAACAGTGATGGCTTTCTGTAGGTTTCTATAGGCTAGGCCTACTATATTTATTTATCAACTTTCCTAATATTAAGCACATTGCTTATATTTACAACAAGAGTATAGCCTACCTGGCTGGCATGAAAATAAACCACGGGGAAAAGCGTCCTCTATTCGCTATTTAAGTGCATAGACAACATGTATTTTTTCCCGCTGCCCCTTTTTGCAACTTTTTCGAATCATAGTCACACATCTCATGTAGCCTAGCCCATAGGCATATATGTTTTAATAAGGTTTGTATCACAATTGGATAAGGATGCTCACAGTTGCGTCCCCGATGTGTCTGTCTTCACTTGTAGCCTGTGAGAAAGTCCCAATCACGTGATGGAGTGAGCAGCTCTCAGGGAGAAGGGCACAACGACCACTGGCAGCAAAAGGCATCGATTTTTTTAGGGCGCATTAAGGACACACAAAGGGGATACTGCAGTGAAATTCTAGGCATTATTAAGTGCTTGTCAAATTGTGAATGAAAGACTGATGAAGTGTGTACAGCCTGCGCAAAAAACAAAGCTTTTCAAGCTACTTTTTTCAAATCATTATTAGAGTCGCATCATGTAGCCTTACAATGTATTAACAATCAAAACATATAGCCCAACGTTTGTAGAACAACTAAAGTTACATTAATAACTCTAAATTAAGCATATAGGAGAAGCTGTTTCTTTGTTAACTGCTCAACACAGAATAGCCGCATGTGCACACTCCCTCGAATCGTTTGAAGAAAATATCCTTTCTATTTTATTCAGCTTTGTTGAATTGTATTCTTCATACTATAAAATAATGCCACGGAATACTAAGCAAATCTTGTCTGCTAAATGAACTAGTGTCACCCACAGCCATTTGGCATAGCCAGATCAGGGCCTAACATAAGGACAACTCAGAGTATGCTATTCTGTTCTTCTGAAACAGACTACCTTTTCTTAATATCATGTTTCTTTAGACCTGTCTAAAATAAATAATGGATTTATTGTGATGGTGTAGGCTATATTACATGGATTTATTAGACTTTTTAAAATGTAGAGGTTCCAAAAGTCAGCATCAGTGGCTTGTAGGCTGTGTGTGGAAGCCAGCAGATGCTTTATGTGTTTATGTTAATTAATGTTCAATTACCGTGAGACCGACAGTTATTTACTTGACAATCACCGGCTGACAACATTTTGGTGCATTGCTAGGCTTCCTAAGATTGGCTCTGAGAAGAACACATATCTACTATGTACGATTTATGTGGATTCAATAGAATGTTAGTATACAGCACCACGCGAATTGATCAGTCTACTCCTCTGGCATCAAGAAGATAATTAACCTCTCAGAAATAGCGTGTGATTTCCATATGTCAATGCAGCGAGAAAATGACTGATGGTTTTAGAACCAATACTAAACATAGTGATCTTTGATCTGGATGCTTACATTAGATTGATTTAAACAGCCTCAGATGGCTTCCTCTTTGTCCTTAGGATTCAAACAATACAGATATGTTTCATCCCTCTCTCATCGGGCTGTTTTCCCTTAAGATATGTGAAGGAGTCCTTGCTCCTTGTTCTTTCTCACACCAGGTGGTGTGCCTTGTGTCGCCATTGACAGGGTATAAATAAGTGAATAGCTGTTTTTGCCAGTCACCAATGGAAGAATAGAATAGAGTCAATAAATGAATAATGAGGCAGAGAGAAAAAGAGTAAGAGAGAGTGAAAGAGAGTGAGAGAGAGAGAGAGAGAGGGAGAGAGAGAGAGAGAAAGAAGAGAGAGAGAGAGAGAAAGAAGAGAGAAAGAAGAGAGAGAGAAAGAAGAGAGAGAGAAGAGAGAGAGAAAGAAGAGAGAGAGAGAGAGAAGAGAGAGAAAGAAAGAGAGAGAGAGAAAGAAAGATTGAAAGAGAGAGAGAGAGAGAAAGAAGAGAGAAAGAAGAGAAAGAAGAGAGAAAGACTCACTGGAGGTGTGTTTGAGAGCCTGATCAAGCTGGTTCCACCTGCAGTTTGCCGCTGACTAGCAGAGTTTAGGCCCCGCCCTTATAAGCCCAGACCAGCCCAGACTAGCCCTGACACCACATGCCATCACCATGGCCATAGCACTGAACAGACATCAACAAGGCATCTATTTTTACTGTTGGCCATACCATTCAACCCCACCAGCAGCTGCTTCCCATCCTGTGGCTGACATTCACATCTGGTGTAAAGGCTTAGAGCGGGCCACTCTCCTTTGTGCTGCTGACTCCACAGTGTAATAGACTAAAGAAAAGAACCCAACCTACAGGATAGCTTGATGCTGCATTACATTACTACCAGGCCTGGGGGCAGTGGTGACCCCCATCATTCTCTCAGCTGAGCACCTGTCCTCCATGAATTGCAGGTTGCCCCTCACCCCCCTGCTCCACACTCCAAACACAGAGGTGAAATGGTTGAAATAATTTTCAGTGTGAAGATTATGGGTCGCTTCTTCACCCCCCTCTTTCTCTAGCACACCCCCCAGTAGTAAATTACTCTACACAGCATTACCTGACTCCCATTAACCCTTTCAATCTGCCTCCATGTCTTCAGCACAGAACAGAGAGAGTGAGCCCTGCAGCTATAGGATATGGAGACTTCCACATCTCCGACTCTCCACCCCCTCTACCTTCACCCCCTCCAACCCCAACCTCTCTCTCCTTCTTTGTGTTTTCTATTTATTTGGTGAGGTATGGTGAGGATGGAGGGCGGTCTTTCTCTCTCTCACTCTTTCTCTTTATTTATAGTGAGTGCTTTTGAAGAAGCAACCCCCTCAGTCTACCTCAATGACCCTTCGGTCTGGGAGCAGACAGACACTGCCATCCACTACTGACAGAGAGGGGTGGAGACCCAGTAAATTATAGACGAGGCCCTCGCAACACAGCACTCAATGGAGAAGCCATTTTGCCTCCAGCCCTACATCTACATTACACTACAGAGCAGGATACAACTTTCAACTGGGCTTTCACACATTATGAGATCAGCGTGAATACTAGTTTTGCACTTTACTATCTTGTAACAAAATGATCACTGTATGTATGTGGCTATTGAGTGCACACAATGTGAGCGAGCCGTGTAGTATTTTCTGTGCTCAACATGGAACATGTACAGTTGAAGTCGGAAGTTTACATACACTTAGGTTGGAGTCATTAAAACTCGTTTTTCAAACACTCCACAAATTTCTTGATAACAAACTATAGTTTTGGCAAGTCGATTAGGACATCTACTTTGTGCATGACACAAGGAATTTTCACAACAATCGTTTACAGACAGATTATTTCACTTATAATTCACTATCACAATTCCAGTGGGTCAGAAGCTTACATACACCGAGTTGACTGTGCCTTTAAACTGCTTGGAAAATTTCAGAAAATGATCTCATGGCTTTAGAAGCTTCGGATATGCTAATTGACATCATTTGAGTCAATTGGAGGTGTACCTCTGGATGTATTTCAAGGCCTACCTTCAAACTCAGTGCCTCTTTGCTGAACATCATGGGAAAATCAACGAAATCAGCCAAGACCTCAGAAAAATAATTGTAGACCTCCACAAGTCTGGTTCATCCTTGGGAGCAATTTCCAAACGCCTGAAGGTACCACGTTCATCTGCACAAACAATGGTATGCAAGTATAAACACCATGGGACCACCTTCATACCGCTCAGGAAGGAGATGCGTTCTGTCTCATAGAGATGAACGTACTGTGGTGCGAAAAGTGCTAATCAATCCCAGAACAACAGCAAAGGACCTTGTGAAGATGCTAGAGGAAACAGGTACAAAAGTAACTATATCCACAATAAAACAAGTCTATATCGACATAACCTGAAAAGCCGCTCAGCAAGGAAGAAGCCACTGCTCCAAAACCACCATAAAAAAGCCAGACTACAGTTTGCGACTGCACATGGGGACAAAGATCATACTTTTTGGAGAAATGTCCTCTGGTCTTATGAAACAAAAATAGAACTGTTTGGTCATAATGACCATTGTTATGTTTGGAGGAAAACAGGGAGGCTGGCAAGCCGAAGAACAGCATCCCAACCGTGAAGCAAGAGGGTAGCAGCATCATGTTGTGGTGCACTTCACAAAATAGATGGCATCATGAGGGGGGAAAATTATGTGCATATATTGAAGCAACATCTCAAGACATCAGTCAGGAAGTTAAAGCTTGGTTGCAAATAGGTCTTCCAAATGAACAATGACCCCAAGCACACTTCCAAAATTGTGGCAAAATGGCTTAAGGACAATAAAGTCAAGGTATTGGAGTGGCCATCACAAAGCCCTGACCTCAATCCTATAGAACATTTGTGGGCAGAACTGAAAAAGTGTGCGCAAGAAAGGAGGCCTACAAACCTGACTCAGTTACACCAGCTCTGTCAAGAGGAATGGGCCAAAATTCACCCAACTTATTGTGGGAAGCTTGTGGAAGGCTACCCGAAACGTTTGAAAATGTAAAAAAATGTAAAGGCAATGCTACCAAATACTATTTCAGTGTATGTAAACTTCTGACCCACTGGGAATGTGATGAAAGAAATAAAAAATGAAATAAATAATTCTCTCTACTATTTTTCTGACATTTCACATTCTTAAAATAAAGTGGTGATCCTAACTGACCTAAGACAGGGAATTTTTACTACGATTAAATGTCAGGAATTGTGAAAAATGGACATTAAATGTATTTGGCTAAGGTGTATGTAAACTTCCGACTTCAACTGTATGTATTACCTGTGTCCTGGTAAGCAGCCAGTCATGAGTGACATTAACATGCAGAGAAATAGGGTGGCTCTGAACACACAACCAAGTATTAGAAAACAGTCCATCACACAGTAAGTCTGTACAGTCTTTGTTCTGGCTGATCCATCCCTCGCTTTCCTCTCACAGAAAACAAATGAGCGGATAATTAACATTCCTCTCTCAGAATCTTCCCATTAATGCTCCAGTAATGAAAGCTGCAGATAAAGACTTGAATATCATCCTTCTCCATCCGTCTAATTTCCAGAATCAGGCCATTTTTCAAGCTACCATAAGTAATTTATTTCTGTGCCTGCAGCACAATATTTGATCTCTTATAATTATTACAATTATGCAGAATCCACATAGAGACGGCGGTGGTATTTTCGGTGCGGTGTGTCCAATGGCTGGGATTTGGCCTGTTATATGTAGCGTGACCACTAGACCAATAACAGTGTTGTTGGGCTGAATGGCAGTCAGAATGGTAGTCAGAATGGTAGTCGGAAAGGTAGTCAGAGAGACAAGAGGCAGGACAGCTGACAGCTCCAGAGGGCTACAGCTACAGCTACAGCTTACATCCTTACCACTCTCGATTTTTCTCAACTCAGCTCTTCTCTTTCCCTCTCTACGTGTCTACCTTTCCATCCACCCCTGCACTTGTCCTTCACTGTGAGAACCATTAAAACATCCCTCTATGGCTACAACCTCTCTAGCTACCTTACCATGACCGCCAGTTGAATGAAATATAGCGACTTAAGATTTAAATGAGATGCCTTCACTATTCCTCCTCTTCTCTCCCTCCCTCCTCTTCTCTCCCTCCCTCCTCTTCTCTCCCTCCCTCCTCTTCTCTCCCTCCCTCCCTCCTCTTCTCTCCCTCCCTCATCTTCTCTCCCTCCCTCCTCTTCTCATCTCCCTCCTCTCATCTCCCTCCTCTCCATCCCTGGGATGTATTCCCCACAGATCCGCTGTCTACTAATCCTCCAACACTGTGGATGTGTTTAGCCATTAGCACCGTGCCCTGTAGCCTTCTACACCCCTGGAGCCCAGCGCCCCCATTCTCTCCACAGGTTAATATTACATCTGTAAGGCAGGCTACATTTCTTATTTATTGGAAAGCAGTCTAGGATGCAAGAGTGTTCCCATGTAGACCACTGGATTACCTGACCCCCATTTCCCCATCCATCAGATCAATGCGTCCCCACAACCCTCGTCTTGTAACCCACCTACATGAAGAGGACAAAGAGGGTGACGGAAAGGCTGCTTTCTTAACCTTTTGTCCATGTCATTTGTCCTCTCTTTGGGGTGGCCACTGCACTTATTTCTCTAAACCCCCTCTGGAGAGCTAGTCATTGAGACCTCAGGCACAGTTAATGGGAGGGCTGCCCATAATGCAGGTCCGTTGAGGACCAACGAGAGTTGAAATATTCCGTGCCACTGTCTCTACATAGGGTGGAGGGCGACAGATGAAACATGACAAAGACAAGAGGTTGTTATAAAACAGCCACTCATGTGGAAGGAGAAGAGAGAGTGGATAAAGAGATGAGACGAGCGAGAGAGATAAAGACAGGGGGATGAGCAGACGGATGAAGGAGGAGAGGGATATAGAAAGTAATCAGCCTGTCTGTGACCTTGAGATGGACAAGACTTCATCACCAAAAGAGAATGAGTGGAGAAAAAAACCGGAATATGAATCAGGGCAATCGTTCAGCTGAATTTATGATGGGGTATAAACCATGACATTAAGTCCTTGGAGGGACCAGACACCCCAAGGACCCCCGGACGGTCCACAGTCAGCTACACTCAATCATCTCTGGCGTCCCTCGCCCCCACACCCCTGTTCCAGCCCCCCGGCAGGACGAATAGAGGAGATGCCACTCCAGACATCAGCCACTTAGGAACGTTGAAGACGGTCTTCAGTTAAGAGCCAAGAGCAGGCGCAAGAACACCACCTCTCTTGTCCTGGCACGAAGTGCTATGGTTAAAACATATGGACCCAATGCCACTTCACACACTGTCATTACCCCTACAGATTGACCCTTTACTGGACTTTCAGCACCTCCACTTCCAACATGCACATGTGGCACTGAGGTCTTTAGTGGTGCCAACTGTGAATGGACTGGGCTGTGCTTGCCCTGACTTAACAGATCTAAACTGTGAATGGACTGGGCTGTGCTTGCCCTGACTTAACAGATCTAAACTGTGAATTGAAGGAAGTTTCAGTCTCAACTCATTAACCGGCCCACATATTAGTATTGCATTATGTAAAGCAACAGGAATTCAGTTGTGCTACACATAAAACCGAAGGCATTATCCACGACTATTAATCTGTCTGTTCTCAGGAGGACCAGGTGATGCTCTCCCCTCTGCTCTAGAGATCAGGGGGGGGGGGAATTATTCTTATTGATTATATTGGATGAGTATTGGATAAAGCCTATTCAACAAAAATAAAACTCAGCCAAACGGAGTCTTTGTACATAAACCAGAGCAGGCTTCTGGGTAAATAAGGTAAAACAAATGAAGGCATGTAACAGAGTCCCCAGGATACCAGCCCTCTCCCCAGCTCCCCTATCATCCCCTAGCCTCCTCAACTCCCTTATCCTCCCATATCTTCCCCTATCCTCTCCTATCCTCTCCTAGCCTCCCCTAGCCTCCCCTAGCCTCCTCTAGCCTCCCATATCCTCCCCTATCCTCCCATATCCTCTTCTATTCTCTCCTATCCTCCCCTATCATCTCCTATCCTCCCCTATCCTCCCCTATCCTCTCTTATCCTCCCTTATCCTCCCCAACTCCCCTCATATCCTCCCCAACTCCCCTATCCTCCCCTATCCTCCCCTAGAGTCCCCCAGTTCCCCTAGACTCCCCTATCCTTCCCTAGACTCCCCCAGTTCCACTAGACTCCCCTATCCTTCCCTAGACTCTCCCAGTTCCACTAGATTACCCTATCCTCTCCTATCCTCCCATATCCTCCCCTAGCCTCTCGTTACACAAACAGGGGAATACTCCCCAATTAAGCATTTGTGTGCACTGTTGCGGTATGATTATCATGTATTTTTCATGTGCTCTCCGTCCGTCTCTCCACTTGGCCTGCAGCAATGACAGACAACAACACGACATTGGCATCTGCAAGACATCACCAGAACACACACACAGGCACGAAAGAGGGGAAACAAAGAGCTGGTGAACATTTATCAACAGGAAACACAATGGTAGAGCTGAGCTGCTTAAAAACATACCACATGTCTGGGATGGAGAGAGCTGAACTGCTTAAAAACATGCCACATGACTGGGATGGAGAGAGCTGAACTGCTTAAAAACATACCACATGACTGGGATGGAGAGAGCTGAACTGCTTAAAAACATGCCACATGTCTGGGATGGAGAGAGCTGAACTGCTTAAAAACATGCCACATGTCTGGGATGGAGAGAGCTGAACTGCTTAAAAACATGCCACATGTCTGGGATGGAGAGAGCTGAGCTGCTTAAAAACATGCCACATGACTGGGATGGAGAGAGCTGAACTGCTTAAAAACATACCACATGTCTGAGATGGAGAGAGCTGAACTGCTTAAAAACATGCCACATGTCTGGGATGGAGAGAGCTGAACTGCTTAAAAACATGCCACATGACTGGGATGGAGAGAGCTGAACTGCTTAAAAACATGCCACATGTCTGGGATGGAGAGAGCTGAACTGCTTAAAAACATGCCACATGTCTGGGATGGAGAGAGCTGAACTACTTAAAAACATGCCACATGACTGGGATGGAGAGAGCTGAGCTGCTTAAAAACATGCCACATGACTGGGATGGAGAGAGCTGAACTGCTTAAAAACATGCCACATGACTGGGATGTAATGGAGGGTCAATGGAAATCAAAAGCCTTTCACTGGCAGAGTGAGACACCCAATCACAACTCATTGTTTTAATGGGTGTCTCCTCTGGATGATGAAACCCAGATCACATGTACAGTGAGGATTCTGCCTGTGTTGGCTATCATCACACCCACTGGCTATCAATATAGACAGACGCACTGATTACCACCAACACAATAGCACCCTCAGAAATATCCTATATACAGTTGAAGTCGGAAGTTTACATACACCTTAGCCAAATACATTTAAAGTCAGTTTTTCACAATTCCTGAGATTTAATCCTAGTAAAAATTCCCTGTCTTATGTCAGTTAGGATCACCACTTTATTTTAAGAATGTGAAATGTCAGAATAATAGTAGACAGAAGGATTTATTTCAGCTTTTATTTCTTTCATCACATTCCCAGTGGGTCAGAAGTTTACATACACTCAATTAGTATTCGGGAGCATTGCCTTCAAATAGTTTAACTTGGGTCAAACATTTTGGGTAGCCTTCCACAAGCTTCCCACAATACGTTGGGTGAATTTTGGCCCATTCCTCTTGACAGAGCTGGTGTAACTGAATCAGGTTTGTAGGCCTCCTTGCTCGCACACGCTTTTTCAATTCTGCCCAAACATTTTCTATAGGATTGAGGTCAGGGCTTTGTGATGGCCACTCCAATACCTTAAATTTGCTGGCCTTAAGCCATTTTGCCACAACTTTGGAAGTACGCTTGGGGTCATTGTCCATTTGGAAGACCCATTTGCAACCAAGCTTTAACTTCCTGACTGATGTCTTGAGATGTTGCTTCAATATATACACATAATTTTCCTCCCTCATGATGCCATCTATTTTGTGAAGTGCACCAGTCCCTCCTGCAGCAAAGCACCCCCACAACATGATGCTGCCACCCCCGTGCTTCACGAATGGGATGGTGTTCTTCGGCTTGCAAGCATCCCCCGTTTTCCTCCAAACATAACGATGGTCATTATGACCAAACAATTATATTTTTGTTTCATCAGACCAGAGGACATTTCTCCAAAAATAACGATCTTTGTCCCCATGTGCAGTTGCAAACCGTAGTCTGGCTTTTTTATGGCGGTTTTGGAGCAGTGGCTTCTTCCTTGCTGAGAGGCCTTTCAGGTTATGTCGATATAGGACTCATTTTACTGTGGATATAGATAGTTTTGTACCTGTTTCCTCCAGCATCTTCACAAGGTTCTTTGCTGTTGTTCTGGGATTGATTTGCACTTTTCGCACCAAAGTACGTTCATCTCTAGGAGACAGAACGCATCTCCTTCCTGAGCGGTATGACGGCTGCGTGGTCCCATGGTGTTTATACTTGCACACCATTGTTTGTACAGATCAACGTGGTACCTTCAGGCGTTTTGAAATTGCTCCCAAGGATGAACCAGACTTGTGGAAGTCTACAATTTGTTTTCTGAGGTCTTGGCTGATTTCTTTTGATTTTCCCATGATGTCCAGCAAGGAAGCACTGAGTTTGAAGGTAGACCTTGAAATACATCCACAGGTACACCTCCAATTGACTCAAATGATGTAAATTAGCATATCAGAAGCTTCTAAAGCCATGAGATCATTTTTGGGAATTTTCCAAGCTGTTTAAAGGCACAGTCAACTTAGTGTATGTAATCTTCTGACCCACTGGAATTGTGATACAGTGGATTATAAGTGAAATAATCTGTAAACAATTGTTGGAAAAATTACTTGCGTCATACACAAAGTAGATGACCTAACCGACTTGCCAAAACTATAGTTTGTTAACAAGAAATTTGTGGAGTGTTTGAAAAACGAGTTTTAATGACTCCAACCTAAGTGTATGTAAACTTCCGACTTCAACTGTATACTATTAGAGAAAAACAACTAGAGGGTCTCTGGGAGATACAGGTGTGGTAGGAGGAATACTAATAAGTACATTTGCTCCATGAAAACAGTTACATGTATCCTATTAGTGTTGCTTAAATCAAATCCTTTGGCTGTTCTTACTTATTTAAAAGACCTTGTCAGGAAAGAGATTAATAGGTTGTTGATTCTATGATAGAATTCACAGTTGCCTGTCAGTGTGTCAAGATCAGAACGTCATCTGGAGATGCATGAGAAGGGAGGGGGATGGGAAGGGAGGGTAAGAAGAGATAGGGTAATAGACAATCAAAAAGCTTTAACCTTGTAGTTAAGAAATTCTCAAAGAGCGGACAGGAATTCTTGAGGCCACTAGGAAAGACCTCACTAGTAACTCACAGAGAAAATGCATCAAACATATAGATGCTCCAATCCCTCACCATGTTGTTGTATTAGGTTCTCTCCAAATAAAAGTAATATTAGGTAGAGGGGGGCAGGGGAAGGGTAGAGGGGTCAGGGGAAGGGTAGAGCCTCCAGTATTTATGCTGCAGTAGTTTGTGTTGGGGGGCTAGGGTCAGTCTGTTATATCTGGAGTATTTCTCCTGTCTTATCCGGTGTCCTGTGTGAATTTAATTCCCTCTAATTCTTTCTTTCTTTCATTCATTCATTCATTCATTCATTCATTCATTCATTACTTCATTCATTCTTTCTTTCTTTCTTTCGGAGGACCTGAGCCCTAGGACCATGCCTCAGGACTACCTGGCATGATGACTCTTTGTTGTCACCAGTCCACCTGGCCGTGCTGCTGCTCCAGTTTCAACTGTTCTGCCTGCGGCTATGGAACCCTGACCTGTTACACTGTGATTACTTTTATCCTGTTAGGGCTAGGGGGCAGAATTTGCACGGCCGGATAAAAAAACGTACCCGATTTAATCTGGTTACAACTCCTGCCCAGTAACTAGAATATGCATATAATTAGTAGACTTGGATAGAAAACACTCTAAAGTTTCTAAAACTGTTTGAATGGTGTCTGTGAGTATAACATAACTCATATGGCAGGCCAAAACCTGAGAAGATTCCATGCAGGAAGTGGAAATCTGATTTGTGGAATCACCTTCAACACTTTGCCTATGAAACACACCGTGAGTTAGGATTCATTTAGCACTTCCTAAGGCTTCCACTAGATGTCAACAGTCTTTACAAAGTGGTTTGAGTCTTCTCTGGTAAAAACTGACCGAAAGAGAGGCCTGGAAAGTTTGTCATAGGGGGAGGGCCATTACTACTATGATGCGGGCACCTGTGGGTACCCTTTCGTTCCGAAACGTTTAGTAAGACAATGCAATCGTCCGCCTTGAATATTATTGAAGCTCTGATTGAAAAAGGCCCTAAAGATTTATGTTATACAACGTTTGACATGTTTGAACGAATGTAAATATATATTTTTTGCACATTCGTGACGACAAGTCCCGCGCGCTTCAGTACATTATGAGTAGCCTTCGGAACGCGCTAACAAGAAGGAGCTATTGGGACATAAATTATTAACTTTTTCGAACAAAACTACATTTTTTGTGGACCTGGGATTCCTGGAAGTGCCTTCTGATGAAGATAATCAAAGGTAAGGGAATATTTAAAATAATATATTTGATTTTAGATGGTTCCAAGATGGAGCTAACCTGTATCGCCTAGCCTATTTTTATGAGCATAGCACCTCGTTTATTGCAAATTTCCCAGTAAAGTTATTTTTAAATCTGGCAATACGGTTGCATTCACGAGATGTTAATCTATAACTCTTTGAATGACAATATTAAATGTTACCAATGTTTTCGAATAGTAATTTTGTAAATTGTAGCGCTGATCACCGGAAGCATTTGAGGGAAAATATTTTCTGAACATCACGCGTCGATGTAAAATGCTGTTTTTATATACAAATATGAACTTTATCGAACAAAAAATGCATGTATTGTGTAACATGATGTCCTAGGAGTGTCATCTGATGAAGATTGTCAAAGGTTAGTGCTGCATTTAGCTGTGTTTTGGGTATTTGTGATGCATGCTAGTTGCTTTGAAAATGGCAGTGTGATTATTTTTGGCAGGGTACTCTCGTAACATAATGTAATGTTTTGCTTTTGCTGTAAAGCCTTTTTGAAATCGGACAGCATGGTTCGATTCAGGAGAGGTGTATCTATAAAATGGTGTAAACAAGTAATATGTTTGAGAAATTGAAGTTATAGCATTTATGAGGTATTTGTATTTTGCGCGACGCGATTCCACTGGCTGTTGACTAGGGTGGGACGCAAGCGTCCCAGGTTCCCAGACAGGTTATTTGACCATGCTGGTCATTTATGAACATTTGAACATCTTGGCCATGTTCTGTTATAATCTCCACCGGGCACAGCCAGAAGAGGACTGGCCACCCCTCATAGCCTGGTTCCTCTCTAGGTTTCTTCCTATGTTTTGGCCTTTCTAGGGAGTTTTTCCTAGCCACCGTGCTTCTACACCTGCATTGCTTGTTGTTTGGGGTTTTAGGCTGGGTTTCTGTACAGCACTTTGAGATATCAGCTGATGTAAGAAGGGCTATATAAATACATTTGATTTGATTTGATTTAGAGGGTGGGCAGTGGAAGGGTAGAAAAGCCTGCATATTTCTATTCTGTCTCTTTCCCCATACCTGATAGAAATGCCCATGTAGAATGGCTCTCATCAGCACATACTGCATATGAATACCATAAAAGGCACCTGGATCTCCTGCCTCTACATGGGCTCTATACTGTGCTAATCTACTGCTGTGTTCACTCAGTTTACAGCTGCCTGTAGAGTAGAGAGGTGTACCTTCATTAACACAGCACTGTTCTGGCCACCACTCTCTCTCTGCTGCAGGTGAGGCTGGTCCTGGACCACGGCTCTGTGCGTGTGTGTGTGTGCGTGTGTGCGTGTGTGCGTGTGTGCGTGTGTGCGTGTGTGCGTGTGTGTGTGTATGTGTGTGTGTCTCTGTGTGTGCCTCTCTGTGTATGTGTCTGTGTGTATCTCTGTGTGTATGTGTGTTTCTGGTGTGTGTGTGTCTCTGTGTCTCTCTCTCTCTCTGTGTGTGTGTGTGTGTGTGTGTGTGTGTGTGTGTGTGTGTGTGTGTGTGTGTGTGTGTGTGTGTGTGTGTGTGTGTGATTAGCCAGCTGTTGAATGGCCTCCAGTAGCCACAGCTGTTAGTCTGGTGCTGACAGTCAGTCCATGGCCCCACCTTCATGCTCACTGATCCAGGTAATTACCTCGTCCAGCTGACCCCACTCCTCCATCCCTTCACCACCACCACCTCTAACTCCATCACATGACCCTCCTCCTCCATCCCTTCACCACCACCACCGCTATCTCCATCACATGACCCTCCTCCTCCACCCCTTCACTACCACCACCTCTACCTCCATCACATGACCCTCCTCCTCCATCCCTTCACCACCACCACCTCTACCTCCATCACATGACCCTCCTCCTCCATCCCTTCACCACCACATCCACCTCCATCACATGACCCCCTCCCTTCACCAACCCTACCTCCATCACATGACCCCCCTCCCTCCATCCCTTCACCACCACCACCTCTACCTCCATTACATGACCCTCCTCCTCCATCACTTCACCACCACCACATCTACCTCCATCACATGACCCTCCTCCTCCATCACTTCACCACCAGCACATCTACCTCCATCACATGACCCTCCTCCTCCATCCCTTCACCACCACCTCTACCTCCATCACATGACCCTCCTCCTCCATCCCTTCACCACCACATCTACCTCCATCACATGACCCCCTCCCTTCACCACCTCTACCTCCATCACATGACCCCCTCCCTCCATCCCTTCACCACCACCACCTCTACCTCCATCACATGACCCTCTTCCTCCATCACTTCACCACCACCACATCTACCTCCATCCCATGACCCTCCTCCTCCATCCCTTCACCACCACATCCACCTCCATCACATGACCCTCCTCCTCCATCCCTTCACCACCACATCTACCTCCATCACATGACCCCCTCCCTTCACCACCTCTACCTCCATCACATGACCCCCTCCCTCCATCCCTTCACCACCACCACCTCTACCTCCATCACATGACCCTCTTCCTCCATCACTTCACCACCACCACATCTACCTCCATCACATGACCCTCCTCCTCCATCCCTTCACCACCACATCCACCTCCATCACATGACCCCCTCCCTTCACCAACCCTACCTCCATCACATGACCCCCCTCCCTCCATCCCTTCACCACCACCACCTCTACCTCCATCACATGACCCTCCTCCTCCATCACTTCACCACCACCACATCTACCTCCATCACATGACCCTCCTCCTCCATCACTTCACCACCACCACATCTACCTCCATCACATGACCCTCCTCCTCCATCCCTTCACCACCACATCTACCTCCATCACATGACCCCCTCCCTTCACCATCACCACCTCCATCACATGACCTCCCTCCTCCCTCCGTTCACCACTACCTCCTCTACCTCCATCACAAGACCCCCCCTCCTCCATCCCTTCACCACCACCACCTCTACTTTCATCACATGACCCCCCTCTTCCATCCCTTCATCACCACCACCTCCATCACATGACCCCCCTCCTCCATCCCTTCATCACCACCACCTCCATCACATGACCCCCCTCCTCCATCCCTTCACCACCACCACCACCAACTCCATCACATGACCCCCCCCTCCCTTCCCTTCACCACTACCTCCTCTACCTCCATCACATGACCCCCCCTCCTCCATCCCTTCATCACCACCACCTCCATCACAAGACCCCCCCTCCTCCATCCCTTCACCACCACCACCTCTACTTTCATCACATGACCCCCCTCTTCCATCCCTTCATCACCACCACCTCCATCACATGACCCCCCTCCTCCATCCCTTCATCACCACCACCTCCATCACATGACCCCCCTCCTCCATCCCTTCACCACCACCACCACCAACTCCATCACATGACCCCCCCCTCCCTTCCCTTCACCACTACCTCCTCTACCTCCATCACATGACCCCCCTCCTCCATCCCTTCATCACCACCACCTCCATCACATGACCCCCCCTCCTCCATCCCTTCACCACCACCACCTTCATCATATGACCCCCCTCCTCCATCCCTTCACCACCACCACCTCCATCCCATGACCCCCCTCCTCCATCCCTTCACCACCACCACCACCAACTCCATCACATGACCCCCCTCCTCCATCCTTTCACCACCACCTCCTCCATCACATGACCCCCCTCCTCCATCCTTTCACCACCACCACCTCCATCACATGACCCCTTTCCATCGCTTTACCACCACCCCCATCACATGACCCCCCTCCTCCATCCCTTTACCACCACCACCACCTCCATCACATAACCCCCCCCTCCATCCCTTCACCACCACCACCTCCATCACATGACCACCCTCCTCCATCCCTTGACCACCATCACCTCCATCACATGACCCCCCTCCATCCCTTCACCACCACCTCCATCACATGATCCCCTCCATCCCTTCACCACCACCACATCACATGACCCCCCTCCTCCATCCCTTCACCACCACCTCCATCACATGACCCCCCTCCATCCCTTCACCACCACCTCCATCACATGACCCCCCTCCATCCCTTCACCACCACCACATCACATGACCCCCCTCCTCCATCCTTTCACCACCTCCATCACATGACCCCCTTACCCCCCATCCCTTCACCTCCACATCCTTTCGGCCATCATAAAGCCATCACCAGGAGAAAAGGGGTCTACTAAATGCTCTGTCCCCTGGCATGGAGCCCCTCTGTCCCCTGGCATGGAGCCCCCCCCCCCCCCCATCTCCCTGCCTTCCTCCATCACTGGAGCTGGATATGTAATCAGCCATGGCAAGATTGGCCCAACTACTGCATGCTGGGTCAAATACCCATCTTATCTCCTCAAACCTCTACTCCTCAGCCCTCCCGCTCACACTCCCTCGGCTAGCAGAAAAAAAGAAAGGCCCGATGATCAGTCATTTCACAGCTGACAGACTTTCCTTTCCTCGATTTGATATCAATTGTAAAAAAAGGGAAAATCTCTGTGCTCTGCGCTTCTACCCTGAGAGATTTAATGCTTCGATTCCACTCATTCGCTGGGATATTGGAGTGAGCAACAGCAGGGCCATCTCAATTGGGGCCGACTGACCAGGAGGGGTAAAGGAGAACAAATGGAGGGAAAGTGGGCAATGGAATTAAGACAATAGCAGTGCATTGGTCCCAATTGGTGCACTCAGGTATGTGTGTGTGTGTATATGTGTGTGTGACTATATGTGTGTGTGTGACTGTGTGTGTGTGTGTGTGTGTGACTGTGTGTGTGTGTGTGTGTGTGTGTGTGTGTGTGTGTGTGTGTGTTTGTGTGTGTGCGTGCGTGTGTGTGCTCAGGGTTAAACACTTTCACACATCTAGTCTGGTGTGTAGTGGAGCCCTGACAGTGCTCCTGCTCCTGCAGCTGAGTAAATGTAGCAGGGTTGTAACCAGCGGCTAGATGAAGGACAGTGTTCCTGCAGCTGAGTAAATGAAGCAGGGTTGTAACCAGCGGCTAGATGAAGGACAGTGCTCCTGCAGCTGAGTAAATGAAGCAGGGTTGTAACCAGCGGCTAGATGAAGGACAGTGCTCCTGCAGCTGAGTAAATGAAGCAGGGTTGTAACCAGCGGCTAGATGAAGGACAGTGCTCCTGCAGCTGAGTAAATGAAGCAGGGTTGTAACCAGCGGCTAGATGAAGGACAGTGCTCCTGCAGCTGAGTAAATGAAGCAGGGTTGTAACCAGCGGCTAGATGAAGGACAGTGCTCCTGCTTCTCCAGCCTTGTGACTGTAACTAAGGCTCTATATTTAGATAAACACTTTTATCCAACACCTGGACATCTTGTCCCACAACACATAATATCACACATCACCTCTCTGCCTCCCTCATGTTTATTTCAGAGCAGCATTCCATGTGTGTGTGCGCGTGTACTGTATACATATGCAGGGGTCATTAGTAAGCTTGAGATAGCAACGCCTGCGAACATCTGTTCTTATGTGAGCCTTTCCACACTGAACTTGACTGGCCGGCCTGGTTCTGTCTCTATCCATCCCTCCATCGCTCTCTCTCTTCATCTGTCTCCCTCCACCTCTCTCTCCCTCCGTCTATCTCCCTCCATCACTCTCTCTCTCCATCTCTCTCCCTCCGTCTATCTCCCTCCGTCTCTCCCCTCCTTCCCTCCCTCTGTCCCTCTCTTCCTCTCTCTCCCTCTGTCTCCTTCCCTCCTTGAGTCTCTCTCTCCCTCCTTAGTCTCTCTCTCCCTCATCTCTCTCCTTTCACCTCTCTCTCTCCATCTGTCTCCCTCCATCTCTCTCTCCCTCCATCTATCTCCCTCCGTCTCTCCCCTCCTTCCCTCCCTCTGTCCCTCTCTTCCTCTCTCTCCCTCTGTCTCCTTCCCTCCTTGAGTCTCTCTCTCCCTCCTTAGTCTCTCTCTCTCTCCCTCATCTCTCTCCTTTCACCTCTCTCCCTCCATCTCTCTGCCTCATCTGTCTCTCCCTCCTTCCCTCCATCCCTCCCTCTCAACGTCTCTCTCGTCCTCCCTCCCTCCCTCCATCCATCTCTCTCTCTCCCTCCCTTCCTCTGTATCTCTCTCTCCCTCTACCTCTCTCCCTACGTGACTCTCCCTCCCTCCCTCTATCTCTCTCCCTCAGTCTCCCCCGCTCCCTCCCTCCGTCTCTCTCCCTCTTTCCCTCCCTTCGTCTCTCTCTCTCCCTCTTTCCGTCCCTCTGTCTCTCTCTCCCTTTCCCCCTCCCTCCGTCTCTCTCCCTCCATCTCTCCCTCCGTCTCTCTCTCCCTCTTTCCCTCCCTCTGTCTCTTTCTTCCTCTTTCCCTCCCTCCCTCCTTCTCTCTCTCTCCCTCAGTTTCTCTCCCTCAGCCTCTCCCTCAGCCTCTCTCCCTCAGTCTCTCTCCCTCAGTCTCTCTCCCTCAGCCTTGAGTGATCCCCCTGTGCACCCCAGAGGGGCTGTGTCATCTGGGCTGGATAGGTGGATCAATGCTGGGAAACAGCCTCATAATGGCCTGGATTAATGATGAAAAAGTTGGCGTCACCCACTGAGCTCCTGGACATTTATCAGTGGGGTGGGCGGCTGCCAATTGGCTGCTCTTAGCACCCCCTGACACTGGACGCTGGAGAGTGGCTGCTGCTGCTACTGTCTACAGCTGGAGTCCTAATGGAGGTAGGTGCGCTCTGGGGTCTTGGTCCTGGGCTGCTGGGCAGGATGGATACTCTTAGATGGACACGAGAGCTGCTGCTGCTACTGCTGCTAGTGGTGTTTCCACTGTTGATATTTAAGAATGCTGCCAGCTTGACTGAGCCGACCGCCATCAGTTTCACAGGAAACACTTTGCATCCTCTTCCTGTTTCTTTCTCTCTCTCTCTATTTCTCTCCCTACATCCTTTGTGTAATATGCCTTGGAGGAGGAAGAGGAGGGGATGAAGGAGGAGTGTGAAGAAAGGATCCACTACATCTGGGGCGTAAAGCGGAGAGGAAACACAGTAGGAGGGACAGTAAACTGGAGGCTATGCATTCAAGTGCATTTCTCAAGGCAGACAAATAGACTACCCATCAACAGACACACACAAACCCCCCACACATACATACATATACACGCACGCACGCACGCGCGCACACACACACACAAAAACCCCTCCTGGTTCTCCATTACTAGAACACGTGACAATGTGCCCAGAAACAAATTCTTTGTGCTGCAATCATGCCCTCCAGAGAGAGAGAGAGGGAAGGAGAGGGATATAGAGAGGGAGAGGGAGAGAGGGAAGGAGAGGGATATAGAGAGGGAGAGGGAGAGAGGGAAGGAGAGGGATAGAGAGAGGGAGAGAGAGAGAGGGAAGGAGAGGGATATAGAGAGGGAGAGGGAGAGAGGGAAGGAGAGGGATAGAGAGAGGGAGAGGGAGAGAGGGAAGGAGAGGGATATAGAGAGGGAGAGGGAGAGAGGGAAGGAGAGGGATATAGAGGGAGAGGGAGAGAGGGAAGGAGAGGGATATAGAGAGGGAGGGAGAGAGGGAAGGAGAGGGATATAGAGAGGGAGAGGGAGAGAGGGAAGGAGAGGGATATAGAGAGGGAGAGGGAGAGAGGGAAGGAGAGGGATAGAGAGAGGGAGAGAGGGAAGGAGAGGGATATAGAGAGGGAGAGAGGGAAGGAGAGGGATATAGAGAGGGAGAGGGAGAGAGGGAAGGAGAGGGATAAAGAGAGGGAGAGAGAGAGAGGGAAGGAGAGAGATATAGAGAGGGAGAGGGAGAGAGGGAAGGAGAGGGATAAAGAGAGGGAGAGGGAGAGAGGGAAGGAGAGGGATATAGAGAGGGAGAGGGAGAGAGGGAAGGAGAGGGATATAGAGAGGGAGAGAGGGAAGGGGAGGGATATAGAGAGGGAGAGGGAGAGAGGGAAGGAGAGGGATAAAGAGAGGGAGAGAGGGAAGGAGAGGGATATAGAGAGGGAGAGGGAGAGAGGGAAAGAGAGGGATAAAGAGAGGGAGAGGGAGAGAGGGAAGGAGAGGGATATAGAGAGGGAGAGGGAGAGAGGGAAGGAGAGGGATATAGAGAGGGAGAGAGGGAAGGAGAGGGATATAGAGAGGGAGAGGGAGAGAGGGAAAGAGAGGGATAAAGAGAGGGAGAGGGAGAGAGGGAAGGAGAGGGATATAGAGAGGGAGAGGGAGAGAGGGAAGGAGAGGGATATAGAGAGGGAGAGGGAGAGAGGGAAGGAGAGGGATATAGAGAGGGAGGGAGAGAGGGAAGGAGAGGGATATAGAGAGGGAGAGGGAGAGAGGGAAGGAGAGGGATATAGAGAGGGAGAGGGAGAGAGGGAAGGAGAGGGATATAGAGAGGGAGAGGGAGAGAGGGAAGGAGAGGGATATAGAGAGGGAGAGGGAGAGAGGGAAGGAGAGGGATAGAGAGAGGGAGAGAGGGAAGGAGAGGGATATAGAGAGGGAGAGAGGGAAGGAGAGGGATATAGAGAGGGAGAGGGAGAGAGGGAAGGAGAGGGATATAGAGAGGGAGAGGGAGAGAGATTTCTAGTCCAAACTGAGGTTGAGGATGGATTGGGCCCCTGGCCTCCTGCTGCCTGACAGAGTGAAGAGTAGAGACAGGACTATTACAGGCCTGTCACAGGAAGAGGTGCTCCTTGAGAAATATACAACTGCAGGCCTTTAAATGCTGCCTCAGTCACCTTTCAGCATCCGTCCAGCCAGAGTCATGTTGCCCAGGAGAGATTGAGGCTGGGAACAGCTACTATTGGCTACTGTGGGGTTATTCTCTGACACAATAGAAATGGTCTCCTATCCACCATTCCACTGGGATGCACAAACTCAAAGTCATTATGATACACAGAACCATACTTTGTAGTCATTAGATATTCATCAGCTGTTTATTCATTAACACAAAGGGGGCTTTCACAGACTCCCTAAACAAGGGAGGAGTCCATTGTGACTGCCCTTAGAGAGCATATGTAAACATGACTGTCCACTCCACCTGCCTTTTAGCTTCAGTGTGCGTGTGTGTGTTTTTGTTTGTTGTGTGTCTGTGTGTGTGTGTGTGTTTTTGTTTGTTGTGTGTCTGTGTGTGTGTGTGTTTTTGTTTGTGTGTGTCTGTGTGTCTGTGTGTCTGTGTGTCTGTGTGTGTGTGTGTGTGTGTGTGTGTGTGTATGTGTGTGTGTGTGTGTGTGTGTGTGTGTGTGTGTGTGTGTGTGTGTGTGTGTGTGTGTGTGTGTGTGTGTGTGTGTGTGTGTGTGTGTGTGTGTGTGTGTGTGTGTGTGTGTGTGGTTTGAACCAGACAAAAGGCCCTGTGAGAGGGATGCTGCACAGTGTGTCGACTGGCAGGCCCACGGCCCGCCCTGTGCCGTCCCTCCTGTGCATGTTTAAATATGGACCATGCATGGAAGAGCATTGTCCCATTCCTCTTCACCTCATAATGACCCCAGCCCTGGGACTGTCTGTCTGGCTCGGTGGGGTATGGTTTAGGAAGCCTTCTGCTCTTATTTGTTTTCTGTTCTGTGTGTTCCTCAGTGTTATGGAGGCTTTGACCCCGAGCGCTGGGGAGCTGTTCTTCCTAAACATCCCAGGCAGATAGAACCACAGATAACACAGCCCTCTTTCCATGCTCCACAAAAAGGCCAGGCAGATAAAAAGCACTCCCTACCCCTCTGTCCAAACAAAACAGGGAGGATGGATAACAGCATTTCCCTACCCCTCCCTCCCTCCCACCACCACCCGGGCAGGAAGACTCCTGATTCCCAGTCTTCCAGGTCCAACCTCTCTGTGCTGTGGCAGAGCCATGAATCCTGTCCCAGGCAGGCTGCTGTGGCACTAATGGGCATCGGGCCTCTGTCCAGGAATG
>NC_042982.1:34270639-34276351 GCF_901001165.1 Salmo trutta
CCCTGTGACTGTCACATGGCAGAGGTCTACATTGTGCCACCTCAGTGGGCCATCCCTGTGACTGTCACATGGCAGAGGACTACATTGTGCCACCTCAGTGGGCCATCCCTGTGACTGTCACATGGCAGAGGACTACATTGTGCCACCTCAGTGGGCCATCCCTGTGACTGTCACATGGCAGAGGACTACATTGTGCCACCTCTGTGGGCCATCCCTGTGACTGTCACATGGCAGAGGACTACATTGTGCCACCTCAGTGGGCCATCCCTGTGACTGTCACATGGCAGAGGACTACATTGTGCCACCTCAGTGGGCCATCCCTGTGACTGTCACTTGGCAGAGGACTACATTGTGCCACCTCAGTGGGCCATCCCTGTGACTGTCACATGGCAGAGGTCTACATTGTGCCAGCTCAGTGGGCCATCCCTGTGACTGTCACATGGCAGAGGACTACATTGTGCCACCTCAGTGGGCCATCCCTGTGACTGTCACATGGCAGAGGACTACATTGTGCCACCTCAGTGGGCCATCCCTGTGACTGTCACATGGCAGAGGACTACATTGTGCCACCTCAGTGGGCCATCCCTGTGACTGTCACATGGCAGAGGACTACATTGTGCCACCTCAGTGGGTCATCCCTATGACTGTCACATGGCAGAGGTCTACATTGTGCCACCTCTGTGGGTCATCCCTGTGTCAGTAACATGGCAGAGGACTACATTGTGCCACCTCAGTGGGCCATCCCTGTGACTGTCACATGGCAGAGGACTACATTGTGCCACCTCAGTGGGCCATCCCTGTGACTGTCACATGGCAGAGGACTACATTGTGCCACATCAGTGGGCCATCCCTGTGACTGTCACATGGCAGAGGACTACATTGTGCCACCTCAGTGGGCCATCCCTGTGACTGTCACATGCTTGGTATTGGCAGCCTCTCTGTTTAATTAGCTGAAAGTGTCTGCACACATGTGTGTGTGTGAGAGAGAGGGACTGCTCTTATCTGCAGTTCCCCTAAACCCAGTTAAAAACAGGAAGGTTTTATCAGCACATAAAACAAGCAGAATCAAGACATTACTAAGACTAAGTGATCCTTTTCACTATTCTGTGTTTCAACTACTAATAACACCCCACCTCCAATAACAGTGTGCGTGTGTGTTTGTGTTTGTGCGTGTGTGTGTGTTTGTGCGTGTGTGTGTTTGTGCGTGTGTGTGTGTGTTTGTGTGCGTGTGTGCGTGTGTTGCCGCTCCTATAAAGGAATGTCTGCTGTGTTTACAGTATGTACACAGCAACATAAAGACAGACAGACAGACAGACAGACAGACAGACAGACAGACAGACAGACAGACAGACAGACAGACAGACAGACAGACAGACAGACAGACAGACAGACAGACAGACAGACAGACAGACAGACAGACACAAGTGTAAAACACTCATGACAGACTGTTTCCAACTGCTCATTTGTGGCAATTACTTTCAGCTGCTCTGCCTCACTGTATTAGTGTGTGTGAATGTCTCTGACCCTCTGCATCCTGTTGTAGCAGCATGGCGGTATGAGGCAGCAGAGCCCCATGTCTCTGTCACACCTCCCTCCACTCTCATGTACCCACAGCCCACACATGGACTCCAACACAACCCCCCCGTGGCCTCTCCCTATGGATGTATGCTCACCACACACACCCAGCCTGGACACAGAGCCAACAGCTCACACACAACCTTGACCTTTTCCCAGATACACAGGGGGTGCAGGGGGATCAGAGGGAGAGACAGGGGGGCGGAGAGGGGCGGACAGTGGAGCGTGGAGCTGAATTTGAGAGCGGAGCTGGGGAGGGATCCAGAACTCAGGCATGGTTTGCCAAGTGATACAATGCTCTGTGTGACCTTTGAGCATTGAGAAGTGGAAATGAATGACGTTGCCTTGTATTTATTTTGAAGAATGAATGAAAGACAAAGTTAAAGTACCCTCTCCTTCCACTGTCCTGTTCAGAGTTCAGAGCCCTAAACTAGTGTGCATGGATGATCTCTCTCTTTTACTTCCATCCTCCCTTGCTTGCTTGCTTCCTTCCTTCATGTTGGCATATAGAAGGCCTGGCCAGAGGAGCTCTGTTTAAAGGAGCAGCATGGGCCATGCCAGGGTTTAACATAGAAGCGACTGGTTAGTGCCCTGGCTGCCAGCATGGGCCATGACAGGGTGCTGCATAGGAGGAATAATTCTCATCATTTAATACTGTAGCAGTATTCTCAGGGATACCGGGTTCAAATACACAACTTGGTTAATAAACTCACACTATGGTGTATACCGTGGTGTGTGTACAGTAACATGGCCAGAGAACCAGGCTGTGGGTGTGTTTTGTTTCAGCTAAGAGTCAGTGGGCGAGACGGGCCCTCCTGCCTTTGATGAGTGTAATTATGCTTTAGAGAGTGCCGTAGGAGGGCATGTATTATGCAGCTAGCGCAGGCTGCCCTCTTCTCTCCCTCTCTCCATCCCTCCCCAAGCTCCACACACACAGACAGGGCCTGCAGCCCCACACTGCCGCAGCTCCCCTCCCTACAGACCAGCCACTGCTACAGGGCTACAGCTCTGCCTCCTCGACCCCCCCTCCCCTCCCTATAGACCAGCCACTGCTACAGGGCTACAGCTCTTCCTCCTCGACCCCCCTCCCCTCCCTACAGACCAGCCACTGCTACAGGGCTACAGCTCTTCCTCCTCGACCCCCCCTCCCCTCCCTACAGACCAGCCACTGCTACAGGGCTACAGCTCTTCCTCCTCGACCCCCCCTCCCCTCCCTACAGACCAGCCACTGCTACTGGGCTACAGCTCTGCTTCCTCGACCCCCCCCTCCCCTCCCTACAGACCAGCCACTGCTACAGGGCTACAGCTCTTCCTCCTTGACCCCCCCCCCCCCCTACAGACCAGCCACTGCTACAGGGCTACAGCTCTGCCTCCTCGACCCCCCCTCCCCTCCCTACAGATCAACCACTGCTACAGGGCTACAGCTCTTCCTCCTCGACCCCCCCCTCCCTACAGACCAGCCACTGCTACAGGGCTACAGCTCTTCCTCCTCGACCCCCCCTCCCCTCCCTACAGATCAGCCACTGCTACAGGGCTACAGCTCTTCCTCCTCGACCCCCCCCCCCCCTCCCTACAGACCAGCCACTGCTACAGGGCTACAGCTCTGCCTCCTCGACCCCCCCCCCCCCTCACACGGAGCACTGGATCTCTCTTTACAACTAGCGCTGTTATTGGTGCAGGCATAGATACAGAGAGAAGCATACACACCAACCCCAACACCCACACACACAGACACAGACAGCTTTAGGGTTACAGTCAGTCTATGCTGCTTCCTGGAGGTCCTCTGACTCAGTGGAATAACAGTGACCCTCCCAAACACAAACACAATGATGGCCATTAAGTCTATGGTAAACCTACAATAAACATCTATATGAAAACAAATCAACAGACCTGTGAATGTCTGAGTCAGCAGCCTTCAGACTTAATAGACTGCAGAGTTGGAGGTTGATCCTCACATTGATGGAATTGATTCCCTGGACCTCCAACTGTCCATGGTATTGGCGGAAGTGGGATTGGAATTAGAATTGAGTGGAAGGTCTCTGCGGATTGACCATTGACCAGGGGGAATTGACCAGTGGAATTTGCCTCAGAATGAACTGGCCCTAATGCTCACATAATGAAACAATGCAGACAGATTTCTATTTTGGATGCAGATGTGATTTGTTTATTTGTTTGTGTGTGTGTGTGTGCGTGTGCATGTGTGTTGTCGTGAGTAAGCTGTGTCTTATAACTCTTAACCCCACAGTTATCATTGAGCCTGCAGTGTATTTGTGCGCGTGTGCATGCGCATGCATGCGTCTCTACACATGCACGTGCTTACATTAAACAATACAGGCACGAGTGTGTGTAAACGGACACACACTATCTCTTTTAATTGTGGTTGTGCTGATGCAGTGCTTCTGAGCCATTTATCCTTCACTCTCTCATTTATCATGTGTAAGACAGATTGTGTGACCATCTCTGAAGATACCACCACTTTACTGTCTGCCGATCTGGGAGTATTCATCATGGATGCTTTAAGTCAGTAGGGAGAAACTGCTGGATGGCTGGCTGGCTCTCTCTCTCTCTCTCTCTATCTCCCCTCTCTCTCTCTCTATCTCTCTCTCTCTCTCTCTCTCTCTCTCTCTCCTCTCTCTCAATGGCTATGGTTTTAATGAGGAAGTGTGTGCCCCTGTGTGGGGTGTACATGGGGGGCTTGTGAAGGGGGGAGTGGGGGAGGGGAGAGGCGGGGGTTCTGGTGCACAACATGTCCCCCGGCAGTGAGGCTCAAACACTGGCGTAGCAGGGGTGAGACGGAGGTGGGGCAGACTCAGTAAATATTACCACGCTCTCTCTCCTCTAACCTTCAACAACATAACAAGCCCACCACTGTACTGTGTCTCTCCACTGTGTGAAAAGGCAGAGCATTATCATAATAGACATGCCTGTGTAACGTTGCGGTCAGGGGCTTGGTGAAACATCATGTTCTCAGTAGGATATCATTGTACCTTTCCATTGAGGTGTCTTGTTGAATTAGAAAGACTTGTTTGAAAAATCGTAGCACCCATGAAAACATATAGAACGCTTTTAAATAATTCTTAAACATGCAATTATGTGCAGAACACTGGATGGGGCTGGTGTGCAACCGTGTGTGTGTGTCTGTGTGTGTGGGTGTGTGTTTAAAGGGGAAGGGGTCATTACCCTTCAGGACCCTCTTCCAGTACCTATTTGTGAAGCCACCAAAGTGTTCACTACAACACGCTCCTTAATAACAGTTACATATTTACAATCTAATAGGAAGCCACCGGGCTATAGCCACAAAATTGACTTTTTGCTTTTGGTCCACCTTTCTTTTGTAAGCAATAAATGGTGGAAACACTCACCAGCTGCCACATCCCAAGCCACTTCATAAAAAAACTATTGGAGGAGAGAGGAGAGCTATAGAGAGAGAGAGAGAGAGAGAGAGAGAGAGAGAGAGAGAGAGAGAGTTAGAGAAAGGGGTGCAGGGAGGAGGAGATGGGGAGAGCGTTGGAATTGATTTGGTGGACCCCAATTGACTGTAGCAGGTGGGTATTTCAAAGTGATGGTTGCTAGTCAGAATATATGGGCTGGTTAAGGTAAATATAGAGGGCAATAAAGAGTTAATGTTTCTGTGGTTTTAAAATATTGCCTTCTTTTCATTGGATGGAAGTGAAACACTATAAAGCCAAACAAGCCCCTAAATAACTGTGGCAGATGGCTTTTTGTTGTTGTTTTGGTGTTTACTTTTTAAAAGCTGTAGAATATCTCAGTATATTTATTTTCACTTAGGAATGTGTGAGGCCGTGTCAGCAAAACAACAGCAGCAGTACTCCACCAAGGTACCCGCTGCTCTACCTTCCTACGCCACTTTATCTGCTCACCAATTCAGCTCATACAAATGTATGCCACTGAAGACTGGAATTACACAGAACAAAGACATTGAGAAGTCCTGACTGCCAATTAAACATAGAAAACAGCTTTCATCATTGCATGATTAATCGAGGAGGCCATTAATAAGAAAGAGAAATAGAAAGGGGGAGAGAAGGGGAGAGAGATAGAGAAAGGGGGGAGAGGGGGGAGAGATAGAGAAAGGGGGAGAGAGGGGGAGAGAGATAGAGAAAGGGGGGAGAGGGGGGA
>NC_042982.1:34276451-34296451 GCF_901001165.1 Salmo trutta
CCTCCTCCCCTCCCCATCCCTCCCCCTCCTCCCTTCCCCTCCTTCCCATCCACCTCCCATCTCTCATCCCCCTCCTTCCATCCCCCCAACTCCCTCTCATCCCCTCCCTTCCCATCCCCCTCCCTTCCCCATCCCCCTCCCTTCCCATCCACCTCCCATCTCATCCCCCTCCCTTCCCATCCCCCTCCCATCTCATCCCCCTCCCTTCCCCATCCCCCTCCCTTCCCTCCCTCCCCCTCCCTTCCCACCCCCTCCCATCTCATCCCCCTCCCTTCCCCACCCCCTCCCTTCCCATCCCCCTCCCTTCCCTCCCTCCCTCCCTCCCTTCCCACCCCCTCCCATCTCATCTCCCCCTCCCATCTCATCCCCCTCCCTTCCCCATCCCCCCCACCCCCCTCCCTTCCCACCTCCCTCCCATCTCATCCCCCTCCCTTCCCCCTCCCATCTCATCCTCCTCCCATCTCATCCTCCTCCCATCTCATCCCCCTCCCATCTCATCCCCCTCCCTTCCCTTCCCCCTCCCATCTCATCCCCCTCCAGATGACGTTCTGATCTTGACACACTGACAGGCAACTGTGAATTCTGTCATTTAATCTCTTTCCTTGACAAGGTATTTTTAATAAGTAGAAATATCAAAAGGATTTGATTTAACCCGCTGTAATAGGATAGATGTCACTGTTTTCATGGATCAATTGTCCACATTAGTATTCCTCCTACCGTGCCTGTATCTCCCAGAGTCTCTCTAATTGTTTTTCTCTAATAGTATATATAACATATTTCTGGTGGTTCTAATGTGTTGTTGGTAATCAGTGTGTCTGTCTCTATTGATAGCCAACACAGGCCGCATCCTCCCTCTAAATGTGACCCGGGTGTCATGATCCAGGGGAGACTCCTATTAAAACAATGTTTTGTGATTGGGTGTCTCGCTCTGCCAGTGAAAGGAGATTGATTTCCATTTAGCCTCCTTTCCATCCCATACATCTGACATGTTTTTAGGCAGCTCAGCTCTCTCCATTCCAGCTCCTACTTTTGGTTTCCTTTTGAAATATTCAGCAGCTCTTTGTGTTTTTCCCTCTGTCCCTCTTTCTCCCTGTCAAAATATTTTCCTCCACTTTTAAATTGTTATGCACTTGTGTGTGTGTGTGTGAGGTGTGTATGTGCGAGTGCCTGTGTGTGTTTGTGTTCTGGCGATGTCGTGCGGATGCCGATGTCATGTTGTTGTCTGTCAGTGCTGCAGGCCAAGCGGAGAGATGGAGGGAGAGCACATGAAAAATATATAATGATCAGACCGCCACAGTGCACACAAAGGCCTAATTGGGGAGAGGGGTCTTCCCCTGTTTGTGTGCAGATATTCTCGGGAGAGGGCTAGCATCCTGGAGACTCTGTTACATGCCTTCATTTGTTTTATCTTATTTACTCAGAAGCCTGCTCTGGTTTATGTACGTAGACTCCATCTGGCTGGGGTTTGTTTTTGTTGAATAAGTAATAACAGCATGTACTGTAGGCTGTATCCAATACTCCAATATCATCAATGAAAAGCAGTATTGGAATTGTCTGTGTGCCATAACTCTGTGACTATGTCATGTGACCATGTGACTATGGCTGCGGTCCTCGTCCACTTACCCTCGCCTTATGCCTTTGAGGGAATCCCCATCGCCATCTTGGAGGGCGGTCCAAATGATTAGCCAAGCAAGGGAAGTTTGCAACATAAGCCCCTCGTTTTTAGTCGGCTTTGCGAATGTACAATTATGTTCACCCCAGGGCCTGAAACTCCCCATAATTCAATTCACCACGATTGTACACCCGCTAAGAAGAGTCCACAAAAAAACGTAAAAACAATGGAGAAGTCAACATACAAGTGTAAGTAAAAACAAATGTAAATACGTTTGAAATTGTGCTACTAATGCACATGATGGCACAAACACGTCTTGTAAAAAGTAAATATGTTTTTGTTTGGTTATCTTTTGGAAATTGTATAAATAAAACACTTTCCTTCTTCTTCAGTTCCAGCTAGGCAGGCTAACGTTAGTTAGCTAATTCATTTACTAGCTATCATACATTAGGCATATTTTAATAATTCTATATCTAATATAAGTAGACATGCACTCATAATTGACTGTAACGCATATAAAGCACCCACAAACTCCCGGTGGCTGAAAACACAATCATCGCGGGATGAACGAGGGGCGAATTTCCGGCCAAGGGTGGTCCATTTATCCCTTGTGCTTCGCTGAAAGAAAAGTACATCTATTGGGAATGGGTCACACAGACCCGCACAGTTTAAACACACTCAAGACAGTCAAAGAATCAAGTTAAAACAGACAAAACTTAATTTTCTCGTCAGACCTTTCAAAAAGAGGAAATACAAGTATATTTGACTTCAAAAACTCTATATTTAAGAACTATTTCTTAAACATATTTCCTTCTCACAAACTATTTTCTGTTCACCCAAGTAGGCATTTTCTTCTATTTCCCAGTAACAGTAACACTTAGGTATGATTTGACCCGATTGGTCAAAATGACCCCTTCAGTCTTTCTCTCCACATGTTGAACACAATGTACGTGTGCACTTTCTGCAGATGGATTTACTGCATTCTACACAAGTGGTGCTGGTTTTACTGTCTTGTCGAGGGGGGCAGAGCAAATCGTGTAGGCCCTGGAACAATTCTGATTACATTGGAAGCTGAGTCTACCTTGACTTCATTGTGGTGATGGTGACTATTCTACCATCTTTAGACTTCCATGTCCTCTCTTCTCTGGATGCTGGTTATTGCATGCTCTCTCTCTCATCTGATGGAGGGGATGGAATACCAAACCCCTCCTCTGAATCCCCTTCACCAAAGAAAAATTCACAATCTGGATCATCAACAGCATTGTCCTCTATCTCTGAAATGTCCTCTTTCTCAAACCTCTTCTATTTCGCTGTCACAGTCCAGAATTTGTGATGAGGATTCACTGACTGAACATCTTTTGGAGCTTATTTTGGAGTGTCTGTGTCAGAGATCTGCTGCTCTCGCACTGAGAAAGAGAAGCTCCTTTTCACCAAAATATAATTATAAAAATGCAACCAGAACCAGTCAAAAGTAAATACATCAAAGACACTTGTTTAATTTGGACCTGTGTAAATATCTATACTCATGAAAGCCAAAGTCAAAATGACCCACAACATCATGTTTGTATACAAAATGTACGCAGACATTCCACAACACATCAGTGTGTCCACATTTTGAAGTTAGGTTCAACATTTTCCTCCCCTAAATGAGGAAACGTTATTTAATTTCATGGAGAAAAAGAGAGGTTAACTAGTATTTTAAACAACTCAAAAGTGGAAATGGGTCCAATTGACTCGCAACATAATAGGAGGGTTAAAAATCATTCCTTCCTCCCTCGCCCCTCGCCCCTCGCCCCTCGCCCTACAAGTGTATACTCCTCAGAGGTTACGTCATCAGAAGTGTCCACTTAATTTGAGGGCTGAGGGGATAGTCTTTGAAGTGTTTGGCCTGCAGCCTATGAGTCCTGTGTAACAGTAGGTCAGTGTGTTGTTTGTGTTTGTATAATAATGTGTATACTACATTATTTATTTAGCATTGATTCTAATAATAACCCCCCCCCCCAAAGAGAAAAAAATCAATTAGAGGCAGCAAAGATCTCTGGAGCAGAGAAGAGAGCATTAGCATCTCCTGCTCCTCCTGAGAACAGACAGATTAATGCCCTCAGTCGTATGTGCAGCACAATTGAATTCCTGTGTGTGTCGTCGTTAAGTGCAGCCAGGCCATTATGCAATAGGAGGCCTCTGATTCCACAGGATGGAATTCCACAACCATTTTCTCACTGACTCACATTCAAATTCTAAATGCAAATTAAAAACGGCACTTAATTGGCACAGCGAGAAAGCTGTGTTAGGAAACAAAGATACTGTCAGAAGAGAGATAAGGACAGAGAGGGGGAAGAGAGAGAGAGAGAGAGACACAGAGAGAGAGAGAGAGAGAGAGAGAGAGAGTACCAGGTGCTGTAAGCTTTTTTCCTGAAGACTATACTCTTGTTAACAAAATAATAATATAATGTCCATTTTAAAATGGAATGGCTAGTCCACTTCCTCAAAGTTTTTTTTAAGAACTTGAAATAGTCTATCCAACTAGAGCGAGAGAGAGAGAGAGAGAGAGAGAGAGAGAGAGAGAGAGAGAGAGAGGTGTCCAACTAGCGAGAGGTCAGCCGGCTGAAGAGCCAGGGAGATTTACTGTATATAGGCTGGGAGAGGGGGCCAGCACTGTTGGGGAAATAAGTGCTTTTACATAATGCAATACTGTGGGCTGAGAGTGAAACTTCCTTCCATGCACTGTGCCCATTCACAGTTTAGATATATTAACTAGTGCCACCATGAACTGAGTCAGGGCAAGCCCAGGCCAGCTCCTTCACAGTTGGCACCAGTCAAGACTTCAGCATAGTGCCACATGTGCATGTTGGAAGTAGAGGTGCTGAAAGTGCAGTAATGACAGAGTGTGAAGTGGCATTGGGTCCATATGTTTTAACAAGAGTAGAGATTTTCTTGTGCCAGGACACGAGAGGGGGTGTTCTTACGCCTGCTTTTAACTCTGAAGTTGATCTTAACTAAAGACTATCTTCAATATGCTCTAAGTGGCTGAAGTCTGGACTGGCCTCTTCTCTATTCGTCCTGCCGGTGGGCTCGTCCTGCCGGCGAGGGACGCTGGGCGGTCACCAGAAATGATTGAGTGTAGCTGACTGTGGACTGTCCGGGGGTCCTTGGGGTGTCTGGTCCCTCCAAGGACTTAATGTCATGGTTTATACCCCGTCATAAATTCAGCTGAATGATGGCCCTGATTCATATTCCATTTTTTTTTCATTCTCTTTTGGTGATGAAGTCTTGTCCATATCAAGGTCACAGACAGGCTGATTACTTTCTATATCCCTCCCCTCCTTCATCCGTCTGCTCATCCCCCTGTCTTTATCTCCCTCGCTCTTCTCCTCTTCATCATCTCTCTCTTCTCCTTCCACATGAGTGGCTGTTTTACAACAACCTCTTGTCTTTCTCCTGTTTCAGCTGTCGTCCTCCACTCTATGTGGAGAAGATGGTACGTATAACTGTGGAATGATATGAGAGGGGCATATTTCAACTCTCAATGGCCCTCAACGGACCTGCATTATGGGCAGCCCTCCCGGTAACTGTGCCTGAGGTCCCAATGACTAGCTCTCCAGAAGGGCTTTAGAGATGTAAGTGCAGTGGCCACCCCAAAGAGAGGACAAATGACATGAACAAAAGGTTAAGAAAGCAGCATTTCCATCCCCCTCATGTCGGTGGGGTGCGAGACGAGGGGTGTGGGGACGCATTGATCTGATGGATGGGGAGATGGGGGTCAGGTAATCCAGTGGTCTGCATGGGAACACTCTTTCATGCTAGAATGCCTTCCAATAAATAGGAAATGTAGTCTACCTCACAGATGTAATATTAACCTGTACTTCCCCGTGGAGAGAATGGGGGCTCCAGGCTCCAGTGGTGTAGAGGGCTACAGGGCACAGTACTAATGGCTAAACACATCCACAGTGTTGAGGATTAGAAGACAGGGGATCTTTGGGGAATACATCCCATGGATGGAGAGGATTGGGGGTGGGGCGAGGAGGGATAGGACTGGGGGTGAGGAGAGGAGAGGAGCGATAGTGAAGGCATCTCATTTGACTCTCAAGTTGCTACATGTCATTCCACTGGCGATCATGGTAGGGATCCTAGAGATGATGACGCCATAGAGGGATGCTTTAACGGTTCTCACAGTGAAGGACAAGTGCAGGGATGGATGGAAAGGTAGAGATGGAGAGAGAAGAGCTGAGTTGAGAAAAATAGAGAGTGGTATAGAGAGGGGCAGGAGGTAGCCTAGTGGTTAGAGCGTTGGACTTGTAACCGAAAGGTTGCAAGATTGAATCCCCGAGCTGACAAGTTACAAGTCTGTTGTTCTGCCCCTGAACAAGACAGTTAACCCACCGTTCCTAGGCCGTCATTGAAAATAAGAATTTGTTCTTTACTGACTTGCCTAGTTAAATAAAGGTAACAAAATAAGCTGTAGCCCTCTGGAGCTGTCTGACCAGTGTTTCTGTCTCTCTGACTACCATTCTAACTACTATTCTGACTGCCCTTCAGCCCAACAACACTGCTATTGGTCTAGTGGTCACGCTCACTGACAGAAAGACACGTATTACAGGTCAAATCCCAGCCATTAGACACACCACACAGTCAGGAGAAATACCACCGCAGTTCTATGTGGATTTGGCATAATTGTAATATTTATAAGAGATAAAATATTGTGCTTGAGGCACAGTGAGAAATAACATATGGTCGCTTGAAAAATTGACTGATTCTGGAAATTAGACGTAGGGAGAAGGATAATATTCAAGTCTTTATCTGCAGCTTTAATTACTGGAGATTTAATGGGAAGATTCAGAGAGAGGAATGTTAATTATCCGTCGATTCGTTTTCAAGGGACGGATCAGTCAGAACAAAGACTATACAGTCTTATTGTGTGATGGACTGTTTTCCAATACCTAGTTGTGTGTTCAGAGCCAGAGTCAGCCTATGTATCTGCATAATTAATGTCATCCACGACTGGCTGCTTATCAGGACTCAGGTTAATACATACACTACATTGCCAAAAGTATGTGGACACCTGCTCGTCGAACAACTCATTCCAAAATCATGGACATTAATATGGAGTTGGCGCCCCCTTTGCTGCTACAACAGACTCCACTCTTCTCTGGGAAGGCTTTCCACTAGATTGTGGAACATTACCGAGACTTGCTTCCATTCAGCCACAAGAGCATTAGTGAGGTTGGGCACTGATATTGGGCGATTAAGCCTTGCTCGCAGTCGGCGTTCCAATTCATTCCACAGGTTCGATGGGGTTGAGGTCAGGGCTCTATGTAGGCCAGTCAAGTTCTTCCACACCGATCTCGACAAACCATTTCTGTATGGACCTCGCTTTGTGCACAGGGGCATTGTCATGCTGAAAAGGAAAGGGCCTTCCCCAAACTGTTTCCACAAAGTTGGAAGCACCAAATCATTTAGAATGTCATTGTATTGGGGGGTGGTGTGTAGCTCAGTTGGTAGAGCATGGTGTTTGCAACACCAGGGTTGTGGGTTCGCTTCCCACGGGGGGCCAGCACAGAAAATGAAATGTATGAAATGTAAGTCGCTCTGGATAAGAGCGTCTGCTAAATGACTAAAATGTAAATGTAAATGTATTGTGTAGCATTAAGATGTATTTCCCTTCACTGAAACTAAGGGGCCTAGCCCAAACCATGAAAAACAACCCCAGACCATTATTCCTCCACCAAACTTTACAGTTGGCACTGTAAAGTGCCAGGTAGCGTTCTCCTGGGATTCGTCAAACCCAGATTCATCCGTCGGACTGCCAGACGGTGAAGCGTGATTCATCACTCCAGAGAACGTGTTTCCATTACTCCAGAGTCCAATGGCGGCAAGCTTTACACCACTCCAGCCGATGTTTGACATTGTGCATGGTGATCTTAGGCTTGTGTGCGACTGCTCGGCCATGGAACTCCATTTCATGAAGCTCCAGACTAACAGCACTCCATTTATTCCACTCCACCCATTACCACGAGCCAATCCTCCCCAATTAAGGTGCCACCAACCTCCTGTGGTGTACATGTCCCATGTTGAGCACAGAACATTCCTCACGGCTCGCTCACATTGTGTGCCCTCAATAGTGATACAGTACATATATTGCTCATTCTGTTACAAGACAGCAAAGTACAACACTAGTATTCACGCTAGTCACATAATGTGGGAAAACCCAGCTGAAGGCTGTGTGCTGCTCTGTAATGGAATGTAGATGTGGTGCTAGAGGCAAAATGGCCACCCCATTGTGTGGGCCTCATCTATAATTTACTGGGTCTCCACCCCTCTCTGTCAGTAGTGGATGGTGGTGAGAGAGAGAGATCCATCTAATGGACTTATATAGTCCTCACCATACCTCACCAAAGAAATAGAAAGCACAGAGAGAGAGGTGGGTGAAGGCGGAGGGGCGTGGAGAGACGGAGATGTTGGGGGGGGGGTGAAGTAGGGAGTCTCCATCCTTACTAGCTCCTGTAGCTTCAGGGCTCTCTGTTCTGTGCTGAAGACAGGCAGGCAGATTGAAAGGGTTAATGGGAGTCAGGTGATGCTGTGAAGAGTAATTTACTACTGGGGGGCGTGCTAGAGAAAGAGGGGGGTGAAGAAGCAACCCATAATCCTCACACTGAAAAAGATTTCAACCATTTCAGCTCTGTGTTTGGAGTGTGGAGCAGGGGGGTAAGGGAGGACAGGTGCTCAGCTGAGAGAATGATGGGGGTCACCACTGCCCCCAGGCCTGGTAGTAATGTAATGCAGCATCTAGCTATCCTGTAGGTTGGGTTATATTCTCTAGTCTATTACACTGTAGAGTTAGCAGCACAAAGGAGAGCGACCTGCTTCAAGCCTTTACACCAGATGTGAATGTCAGCCACGGGATGGGAAGCAGCAGCTGGTGGGGTTGAATGGTAAAAATAGATTCATTGTTTATGTCTGTGCATTGCTGTGGCCATGGTGATGGCATGTGGTGTCAGGGCTGGGCTAGTCTTGACTTGTCTGGGCTGGTCTGTGCTTATGAGGGCAGGGCCAAAGCTCTGCTAGCCAGGTGCAAACTGCAGGTGGACCCAGCTAGATCAGGCCCTCAAACACACCTCTCGCTCTCGCTCTCTCTCGCTCTCGCTCTCTCTCGCTCTCTCTCTCTCTCCCTGGCTCATTATTCATTTATTGACTCTATTCCATTATTCCATTGGTGATTGGCAAACACAGCTATTCACTTATGTATACCCTATTTATGGAGACGCAAGACACTCCTCATGGTGTGAGAGAGAACATGGAGCTAGGACTCATTCAACATAGCTTTAGGGAAAACAGCATGATGAGAGAGGAATGAAACATATCTGTATTGTTTGAATCCTAAGGACAAAGAGGAAGCCTTCTGAGACTGTTTAAATCAATCTAATGTAGGCATCCAGAACAAATATATGCCCCTGGGCCACTCACTATGTTTAGTATTGGTTCTAAAACCATCAGTCAATTTCTCTCTGCATTGACATATGGAAATCACACGCTATTTCTGAGAGGTTAATTATCGTCAGATTTCAGAGTAGACAGTGACTGATCAATTCACGTGGCGCTGTATATTAAAATTCTATTTAATCCACATTAATCGTACATAGTACAAGTGTTCTTCCTAGAACCAATCTTAGGAAGCCTAGCACTGCACCGGTTTATGACTCAGGGGGGCAAGATTAGCATAAGCTAGGGTTTGTAGTTTGACTCCCAACCACGGTCTATGTTGAGCACTGCTGTGTGTGTGTCTGTGTATGCCAGCGTGGCATGGGTAATAGTGTTGGGGGAAAATATCTATACAGTTACATATTGCAAAATTATTTTGGATGATATTATATCTATATTATATCTATATTATATCTTGCCAGATAGCGTGGACAGCTGTTCCTGCGCCAAAACTCTGGTATTTTTATCCTATAGCTTGTTCTCCATCTTCTTTTATAATAGTGAGCCAACATGTTTTCGGAACTTTTATTTCCCTGACTGATCAAAAGTACTCTCTCTTGTCTCTCTGCAGCAGACATATAGTGAGCAATATGTGTGGAACATTAAATCACAATAAAATCACAGTATCAAATCACAATACACTCTTGAGAATCGTGACAACCCCAATACGTATCTCATTAGCACCTAATTATAATAATATTGCATCGTGAGGTCCCTGTCAATTCCCACCCCTAATGGGTAACCCACGCCAGCACCGGTAATTACCAGCCCTAACAGATAACCCACGCCAGCACCGGTAATTCCCAGCCCTAACAGGTAACCCACGCCAGCACCGGTAATTACCAGCCCTAACAGGTAACCCACGCCAGCACTGGTAATTACCAGCCCTAACAGGTAACCCACGCCAGCACCGGTAATTACCAGCCCTAACAGGTAACCCACACCAGCACCGGTAATTAGCAGCCCTAACATATAACCCACGCCAGCACTGGTCATTCCCAGCCCTAACAGGTAACCCACGCCAGCACCGGTAATTACCAGCCCTAACAGGTAACCCACGCCAGGACTGGTAATTACCAGCCCTAACATATAACCCACGCCAGGACTGGTAATTACCAGCCCTAACAGATAACCCACACCAAGACTGGTAATTACCAGCCCTAACAGATAACCCACACCAAGACTGGTAATTACCAGCCCTAACAGATAACCCACGCCAAGACTGGTAATTACCAGCCCTAACAGGTAACCCACGCCAAGACTGGTAATTACCAGCCCTAACAGATAACCCACGCCAGGACTGGTAATTACCAGCCCTAACAGGTAACCCATGCCAAGACTGGTAATTACCAGCCCTAACAGATAACCCACACCAAGACTGGTAATTACCAGCCCTAACAGATAACCCACACCAAGACTGGTAATTACCAGCCCTAACAGATAACCCACGCCAAGACTGGTAATTACCAGCCCTAACAGGTAACCCACGCCAAGACTGGTAATTACCAGCCCTAACAGATAACCCACGCCAGGACTGGTAATTACCAGCCCTAACAGGTAACCCACGCCAAGACTGGTAATTACCAGCCCTAACAGATAACCCACACCAAGACTGGTAATTACCAGCCCTAACAGATAACCCACACCAAGACTGGTAATTACCAGCCCTAACAGATAACCCACACCAAGACTGGTAATTACCAGCCCTAACAGATAACCCACGCCAAGACTGGTAATTACCAGCCCTAACAGATAACCCACACCAAGACTGGTAATTACCAGCCCTAACAGATAACCCACGCCAAGACTGGGAAACATAATATTAATTCTCCATAGATCTGCCACAGTTCAGTTTTTCTTAAAGATTAAGATTACCTCTCTAACTGCTAGGCTGTGTTGAGAAGAGAACACAGGTGCAGCCTTGCAGCAGAAGGTCATCAGGGATCTCCAACGATGTTCTTGGAGAGATACCGTCCTGTAGGTTTTCACTCCAATCCTGTTCCTGGAGAGATACCGTCCTGTAGGTTTTCACTCCAATCCTGTTCCTGGAGAGATACCGTCCTGTAGGTTTTCACTCCAATCCTGTTCCTGGAGAGATACCCTCCTGTAGGTTTTCACTCTAATCCTGTTCCTGGAGAGATACCGTCCTGTAGGTTTTCACTCTAATCCTGTTCCTGGAGAGATACCGTCCTGTAGGTTTTCACTCTAATCCTGTTCCTGGAGAGCTACCGTCTGTCACGTCCTGACCCTTGTAAGATGTAGTTTTCTATAGTAGAGTAGGTCAGGGCGTGACAGGGGGTGTTTTTGGTTGGTTTTCTAGTTATCTGTTTCTATGTGGCTTTTCTAGGTTTCTATTTCTATGTTGGGGTTGTTGGATGATCTCCGATTAGAGGCAGCCGGTCCTCGTTGTCTCTAATTGGAGATCATATTTAAGTAGGGGGTTTTTCCACTTGTGTTTGTGGGCTGTTAATTTTTGAGTAGTGTTTATTTTCTCTCTGCGTCACGATTTGTTGTTTTGTTGTTTCAAGTTATTGGTGTATTGCAATGTTTCACAGTATAATAAATATGTGGAACTACAACCATTCTGCACATTGGTCCGATCCTTTAAACAGCCGTGACTAGGTTTTCACTCTAATCCTGTTCCTGGAGAGATACTCTCCTGTAGGTTTTCACTCCAATCCTGTTCCTGGAGAGATACTCTCCTGTAGGTTTTCACTCTAATCCTGTTCTTGGAGAGATACCGTCCTGTAGGTTTTCACTCTAATCCTGTTCCTGGAGAGATACTCTCCTGTAGGTTTTCACTCTAATCCTGTTCCTGGAGAGATACCGTCCTGTAGGTTTTCACTCTAATCCTGTTCCTGGAGAGATACCATCCTGTAGGTTTTCACTCTAATCCTGTTTCTGGAGAGATACCGTCCTGTAGGTTTTCACTCTAATCCTGTTTCTGGAGAGATACCGTCCTGTAGGTTTTCACTCTAATCCTGTTCCTGGAGAGATACCGTCCTGTAGGTTTTCACTCCAACCCTAATCTAGCACAACTGATTCTAATAATTATCAGGTTGATAAGATTAGTTCTGGGGTTGAAAAGAAAACCTACAGGAGGGTACTCTCCAGGAACAGGGTTGGAGAGTGTGTGTACAGTGCCTTGGAAAAGTATTCATCCCACTTGGCAGTTTTCCTATTTTGTTGTGTTACAACCTGTAATTTAAATTTATTTTTATTTGTATTTCATGTAATGGACATACAGAAAATAGTCCAAATTGGTGAAGTGAAATGAAAAAAATTACTTGTTTAAAACAATTTAAAAAAATGTAAAAGTGGTGCGTGCATATCTATTCACCTCTTTTTTATGAAGCCCCTAAATAAGATCTGGTGCAACCAATTACCTTCAGAAGTCACATAATTAGTTAGATTGCACACAAGTGGACTTTATTTAAGTGTCACATGATCTGTCACATGATCTCAGTATACATACACCTGTTCTGAAAGGCCCCAGAGTCAGCAACACCACTAAGCAAGGGGCACCACCAAGCATGCGGCACCATGAAGACCAAGGAGCTCTACAAACAGGTCAGGGATAAAGTTGTGGAGAAGTACAGATCAGGGTTGGGTTATAAAAAAATATCAGAAACTTTGAACATCCCTCGGAGCACCATTAAATCCATTATTAAAAAATAGAAAGAATATGGCACCACAACAAACCTGCCAAGAGAGGGCCGCCCACCAAAACTCACGGACCAGGCAAGGAGGGCATTAATCAGAGAGGCAACAAAGAGTGGAAGAGAGGCCAGAAAAAAGCCATTGCTTAAAGAAAAATAAGCAAACACGTTTGGTGTTTGCCAAAAGGCATATGGGAGACTCCCAAAACATATGGACGAAGAGGCTACTCTAGTCAGATGAGATTAAAATTGAGCTTTTTGGCCATCAAGGAAAACACTATGTCTGGCGCAAACTCAACACCTCTCATCACCCTGAGAATACCATCCCCACAGTGAAGCATGGTGGTGGCAGCATCATGCTGTGGGGATGTTTTTCATTGGCAGGGACAGGGAAACTGGTCAAAAGTGAAGGAATGATGGATGGCGCTAAATACAGGGAAATGCTTGAGGGAAACCTGTTTCAGTCTTCCAGAGATTTGAGACTGGGATGGAGGTTCACCTTCCAGCAGGACAATGACCCTAAGCATACTGCTAAAGCAATACTTGAGTGGTTTAAGGGGATACATTTTAAATGTCTTGGAATAACCTAGTCAAAGCCCAGACCTCAGTCCAATTGAGAATCTGTGGAATGACTTAAAGATTGCTGTACACCAGCGGAACCGATCCAACTTGAAGGAGCTGGAGCAGTTTTGCCTTGAAGAATTGGCAAAAATCCCAGTGACTAGATGTGCCAAGCTTATAGAAACATACCCCGAAAGACTAGCAGCTGTAATTGCTGCAAAATGTGGCTCTACAAAGTATTGACTTTTGGGGGGGAGAATAGTTATGCACGCTCAAGCTCAGTTTTTTAGACTTATTTCTTGTTTGTTTCACAATAAAAATATTTTCCTTTTTCAAAGTGGTAAGCATGTTGTGTAAATGAAATGATACAACCCCCCAACAAATGTATTTTAATTCAAAGTTGTAAGGCAAGAAAATAGGAAAAATGCCAATGGGGTGAATACTTTTGCAAGCCACTGTAGCAGTGTACTATTATTTATTGAGGCAGGGGCATGAACACTCTCCAGTGTTTCAGGATTAGCTTGTTGTGTGGTCTGGTGAGCGACCCTGGTTTTTCTGCATCATTTCAGGGCCTCCATGTTTTCAGAGGGAGATTAGCGGGAGACCAGATTGTTTGGTAATGGGAGGAGAGGCCAGGGCTCTGGATGATCCCATCACACCCCACCACCACTCCCCCGAGACCACTGTCACACACACAGGAATGAGAGCTAGTCGTGTGTGTGTGTGTGTGTGTGTGTGTGTATACACGTGTGTGCGTGCGTGCGTGCGTGTGTGTGTATAAAGGGGATAACATAGTGATAAATGAAAGAGTTGGGTAGCTGTGGAGAAAAGGTCAGAGGTCATAGTGAGAGAGACAGAGCAATCACAGAGAATGATAAATCACCTCAATTACAAAACCCTGTCAGAACCGGTTGAAGTTTTAAATAACAGATAACATGATTATACTACCAGAACCCTCTCAGTGGAAGCTATCCTAAGCCTTCATTTTATAACAAAGCCATTTGATTCCTCTACTCCTCCTCTACTCCTGGGTAGTGGTTCTGCCTTTCTGTCAGTACAGACTGGGTCATGGTTCTGCCTTTCTGTCAGTACAGACAGGGTCGTGGTTCTGCCTTTCTGTCAGTACAGACAGGGTCGTGGTTCTGCCTGTGTGTCAGTAGACTGGGTTGTGGTTCTCCCTGAGTGTCAGTACAGACTGGGTCGTGGTTCTGCCTGTTTGTCAATAGAGACTGGGTAGTGGTTCTGCCTGTGTGTCAGTACAGACTGGGTCATGGTTCTGCCTGTGTGTCAGTACAGACTGGGTCGTGGTTCTGCCTGTGTGTCAGTACAGACTGGGTCATGGTTCTGCCTGTGTGTCAGTACAGACTGGGTCGTGGTTCTGCCTGTGTGTCAGTACAGACTTGGTCATGGTTCTGCCTGTGTGTCAGTACAGACTGGGTCGTGGTTCTGCCTGTGTGTCAGTACAGACTGGGTCATGGTTCTGCCTGTGTGTCAGTACAGACTGGGTCGTGGTTCTGCCTTTCTGTCAGTACAGACAGGGTCGTGGTTCTGCCTGTGTGTCAGTAGACTGGGTTGTGGTTCTCCCTGAGTGTCAGTACAGACTGGGTCGTGGTTCTGCCTGTTTGTCAGTAGAGACTGGGTAGTGGTTCTGCCTGTGTGTCAGTACAGACTGGGTCATGGTTCTGCCTGTGTGTCAGTACAGACTGGGTCGTGGTTCTGCCTGTGTGTCAGTACAGACTGGGTCATGGTTCTGCCTGTGTGTCAGTACAGACTGGGTCGTGGTTCTGCCTGTGTGTCAGTACAGACTGGGTCGTGTCAGTCTGTTGACATGCGTGTCTGTCCTGGATATGTAATCGTTCCTCAGAAGCAGAAGCAGAATCTAGCCCCTTCAGCCTTTCAGCTTTCTGCTTCCCCCTTTTGATCTCAGACCTTCTGCCTGGCAGCCTCTCCACTCTGACTGTCAGAGGAAACCCTAATGGTGGGTTAGTCGAGGTCAAAGAGAAGGAGGGGGAGAGGGATGTAGAGACAGGGGGATAAATGAAAGGGAGAGAAACTTCTAGATGTTTTTACCAACTCAGGCCATTGCATCAGTTTTAGGCTGTGGTTGCATCACTGATGTTACCCAAGCTGTTTACATAGTATCTGCAGAGTTGACCCACATTACTTCTTTATCTCAGAGGAATTACATCCCCTTACTAAGTATGTTTACTGAAAGTCTGCTCTTTATACTAACACCGGTCCAAATGTGCTTGTTGAATAGATGTAATGCCATATTTTAGCTGGGGCTTTGTCTTACAACAATAAACAAAACCCAATTCCCTGCTAAACCTAGGAGTGGATTAATCAGATTAACAGACAATAATAGTAGTAACACAATCTAATCCCACCCATAATTACTCACTTTAGCACATATGTTTGGCCAAGCAAACCTCCAGCCCTTCTGCTATCTACTTCTGGTCCTTATCGGGTCTGGCTTCTCTGCACTACCTGTCTGTCCTCTCCACCTCTACCTGTCTGTCCTCTCCATCTCTACCTGTCTGTCCTCTCCACATCTACCTGTCTGTCCTCTCCACATCTACCTGTCTACCCTCTCCACATCTACCTGTCTGTCCTCTCCACCTCTACCTGTCTGTCCTCTCCATCTCTACCTGTCTGTCCTCTCCACCACTACCTGTCTGTCCTCTCCACCACTACCTGTCTGTCCTCTCCACCTCTACCTGTCTGTCCTCTCCACATCTACCCTCTCCACCTCTACCTGTCTGTCCTCTCCACATCTACCTGTCTGTCCTCTCCACCTCTACCTGTCTGTCCTCTCCACCTCTACCTGTCTGTCCTCTCCACCTCTACCTGTCTGTCCTCTCCACCTCTACCTGTCTGCCCTCTCCACCTCTACCTGTCTGTCCTCTCCACATCTACCTGTCTGTCCTCACCACCTCTACCTGTCTGTCCTCTCCACATCTACCTGTCTGTCCTCTCCATCTCTACCTGTCTGTCCTCTCCACATCTACCTGTCTGTCCTCTCCACCACTACCTGTCTGTCCTCTCCACCTCTACCTGTCTGTCCTCTCCATCTCTACCTGTCTGTCCTCTCCACCACTATCTGTCTGTCCTCTCCACCTCTACCTGTCTGTCCTCACCACCTCTCTCTGTCTGTCCTCCTCACCTCTACCTGTCTGTCCTCACCACCTCTATCTGTCTGTCCTCACCACCTCTACCTGTCTGTCCTCACCACCTTTACCTGTCTGTCCTCACCACCTCTACCTGTCTGTCCTCACCACCTCTACCTGTCTGTCCTCACCACCTCTACCTGTCTGTCCTCACCACCTCTACCTGTCTGTCCTCACCACCTCTATCTGTCTGTCCTCACCACCTCTACCTGTCTGTCCTCACCACCTTTACCTGTCTGTCCTCACCACCTCTACCTGTCTGTCCTCACCACCTCTACCTGTCTGTCCTCACCACCTCTACCTGTCTGTCCTCACCACCTCTACCTGTCTGTCCTCACCACCTCTATCTGTCTGTCCTCTCCACCTCTACCTGTCTGTCCTCTCCATCTCTACCTGTCTGTCCTCTCCATCTCTACCTGTCTGTCCTCTCCACCACTACCTGTCTGTCCTCACCACCTCTACCTGTCTGTCCTCACCACCTTTACCTGTCTGTCCTCACCACCTCTACCTGTCTGTCCTCACCACCTCTACCTGTCTGTCCTCACCACCTCTACCTGTCTGTCCTCTCGACCACTACCTGTCTGTCCTCTCCATCTCTACCTGTCTGTCCTCTCGACCACTACCTGTCTGTCCTCACCACCTCTATCTGTCTGTCCTCACCACCTCTACCTGTCTGTCCTCCTCACCTCTACCTGTCTGTCCTCACCACCTCTACCTGTCTGTCCTCTCCATCTCTACCTGTCTGTCCTCTCCATCTCTACCTGTCTGCCCTCTCCACCTCTACCTGTCTGTCCTCACCACCTTTACCTGTCTGTCCTCACCACCTCTACCTGTCTGTCCTCACCACCTCTACCTGTCTGTCCTCACCACCTCTACCTGTCTGTCCTCACCACCTCTACCTGTCTGTCCTCACCACCTCTATCTGTCTGTCCTCACCACCTCTACCTGTCTGTCCTCACCACCTTTACCTGTCTGTCCTCCTCACCTCTATCTGTCTGTCCTCACCACCTCTACTTGTATTTGTTCAGTGGTTAAAGATATGAAGGCACCTGTCATGTTATCATCCTGACTATCAATTTATTTATTTATTCCTCCATCCAGCCAACCCCCCCTTCTCTTTCTGATCATGTCCTCCCCTCCACCCCTTCCTCTCCTCCCTCTGAAGTAGGTCATTGGATGAATGGAAAATATAATACTCCCTCTTTTCTCTCTCTCCTCTCCCTACTCTACCTCTCCTTCATTCCCTCTTCAATTCACCTGCACTCTCTGGGCTAATAATGATTGTAAGGAGATGAGGGGTGCTAAAGGGAGGGCTAAACATGATTAGAGAGCATTGATAACATGGATATTATGTGGTGAGAGCAGTGTAGTGGTCTGGGTGGTGACAGAGTGGCTGTGGAGGCCTGTTGGGCTGTTGACAGGGTCTGTCTGTATCTTATGACCAACTGGATGTTGTCAGGGTCTGTCTGTATTTCTGTATTTTAGGACCAGCTCATTAAAGGGTCTGGCTTTTAGGACCAGCTCATTAAAGGGTCTGTATTTTAGGACCAGGTCAGTAGAGGGTCTGTATTTTAGGACCAGCTCATTAAAGGGTCTGTATTTTAGGACCAGGTCAGTAGAGGGTCTGTATTTTAGGACCAGGTCAGTAGAGGGTCTGTATTTTAGGACCAGGTCAGTAGAGGGTCTGTATTTTAGGACCAGGTCAGTAGAGGGTCTGTATTTTAGGACCAGGTCAGTAGAGGGTCTGTATTTTAGGACCAGGTCAGTAGAGGGTCTGTATTTTAGGACCAGGTCAGTAGAGGGTCTTTATTTTAGGACCAGGTCAGTAGAGGGTCTGTATTTTAGGACCAGGTCAGTAGAGGGTCTGTATTTTAGGACCAGCTCATTAAAGGGTCTGTATTTTAGGACCAGGTCAGTAGAGGGTCTGTATTTTAGGACCAGGTCAGTAGAGGTTCTGTATTTTAGGACCAGGTCAGTAGAGGGTATTTTAGGACCAGGTCAGTAGAGGGTCTGTATTTTAGGACCAGGTCAGTAGAGGGTCTGTATTTTAGGACCAGGTCAGTAGAGGGTCTGTATTTTAGGACCAGGTCAGTAGAGGGTCTGTATTTTAGGACCAGGTCAGTAGAGGGTATTTTAGGACCAGGTCAGTAGAGGGTCTGTATTTTAGGACCAGGTCAGTAGAGGGTCTGTATTTTATATACTACACATTTTTGGTCATTTAGTAGATACTCTTATACAGAGCGACTTACAGGGGCAATTAAGGTTAAGTGCTTTGCTCAAGGGTACTTCGGCAGATTTTTTAACCAGAGACCTTTATGTTACTGACCCAATGCTCTTAACTGCTAGGCTACCTGCCGCCCTTTAGGACCGGACCAGGCCACTCTCTCAGCACCCTGGCAGTAGGACAGGCCACAGACACACACTTCTCTGCTAGAGAGGATGACAGACATACCCTCTCCTTGGGCTTTAGGAATATACATGGGAACAAAGATACTAGAACCCAGAGTATGCTGATGCTATACACTAGAACCCAGAGTATGCTGATGCTATACACTAGAACCCAGAGTATGCTGATGCTATACACTGGAACCTAGAGTATGCTGATGCTATACACTAGAACCTAGAGTATGCTGATGCTATACACTAGAACCCAGAGTATGCTGATGCTATACACTAGAACCCAGAGTATGCTGATGCTATACACTGGAACCTAGAGTATGCTGATGCTATACACTAGAACCTAGAGTATGCTGATGCTATACACTGGAACCTAGAGTATGCTGATGCTATACACTAGAACCTAGAGTATGCTGATGCTATACACTAGAACCTAGAGTATGCTGATGCTATACACTAGACCCTAGAGTATGCTGATGCTATACACTAGAACCCAGAGTATGCTGATGCTATACACTAGAACCTAGAGTATGCTGATGCTATACACTAGAACCTAGAGTATGCTGATGCTATACACTAGAACCTAGAGTATGCTGATGCTATACACTAGAACCTAGAGTATGCTGATGCTATACACTAGAACCTAGAGTATGCTGATGCTATACACTAGAACCTAGAGTATGCTGATGCTATACACTAGAACCCAGAGTATGCTGATGCTATACACTAGAACCCAGAGTATGCTGATGCTATACACTAGAACCTAGAGTATGCTGATGCTATACACTAGAACCCAGAGTATGCTGATGCTATACACTAGAACCCAGAGTATGCTGATGCTATACACTAGAACCTAGAGTATGCTGATGCTATACACTAGAACCTAGAGTATGCTGATGCTATACACTAGAACCTAGAGTATGCTGATGCTATACACTAGAACCCAGAGTATGCTGATGCTATACACTAGAACCCAGAGTATGCTGATGCTATACACTAGAACCCAGAGTATGCTGATGCTATACACTGGAACCTAGAGTATGCTGATGCTATACACTAGATACCAGTGTTTCCATTCAAATACTTTGAATACAAATAAAATACCATGGTTGATTTTCAAGATTCTCA